>NC_026002.2:59059445-59167613 GCF_000442705.2 Elaeis guineensis | reverse complement strand
ATCTTTGTCGTTGAAGGGGTTCTCCGATCCCCCTCGGAGCAGACGGACTCGTCTACAGCAGCTCGGTGGCTGCTCGCCCTGCGAGCCACCGATTTCCTCCTTCTCCCCGCGGCGGGCGCCTCCGTGGGGCGAGCCCCCGGAACGGGGGCCCCAGTCGGTGGGCTCCTTGAGGAAGCCCGGGGGACCGCTGGCTCGGCATCCGAAGGAATGTCGATGGCCGGGGTCGCCTGGACGGGCGCGGCCAAGCTCGTCTCCTCCACCCTGGCCCTCTTCGCCGATCCGAAGGCCGTCGCGTCCTTCCTCTTCTGAGCTCTCATAGCCTTGGCGAGCATCCGCGTGGCTTCGGCGTCCATTGCTAAAAAAACAAAAAAAACAACAGGAAAAGAAAAGAAGAAAGAAGAAGCGGCACCGATCAGTCCAGAGTCAAAAAAAAAAAAAAAAAAAAAGAAGAAAAAAGAAGAGAGAAAGAAAGAGGAAGAAAAGAGCGAAAAAAAAATAATAATAATAATAAACAAAGAGAAGAAGAAGGCGAGAAAAAGAAAGATAAATACTTGCTGGATCCTGGGGGCTCAGGCCGATGTTGAAAAGAAGCTGCTCCCTCAGAAGGTTAGGAAGGGAAGGAGCGGGGTAACTTAGAAGCTTCTGGGCGGCCTGGAGGTCGTCCTCTCCCAGGCTGGGAGCCCGGCGGACGGAATCCCTCAGAGACCCCCAAGGGGGCAGACCCAGTTCCAGGGTCGGACAGTAGACGAAGAGAAATTTCCCCTTCCAGTTGTGAATCGAAGAAGGGGCGCCCTTCAGCAACCCCTTCTTACCAAACTGGGGGGAGAAGTACCACCAGTCCTTCGCTGAAGGATGGCGTTTGAAGGTGTAAAAATGCCTGAACAAGGAGAGGGATGGCTGGAACTCGGCTATGTGGCAGAGAGAGAGAAATCCTATCAAAAACCTAAAGGAATTCGGGGCCTCAGAGGCGAGAGAAATGTCTAAGAAGCGAAAGAAGGCGGCAACAAAGACAGGAAGTGGAAGCCGGAGTCCGGCACGAAATGCCTCCTGATACAAACAAAAGCGACCAGGAGGGGGAGCGCTGGCCCGGTCAGAGGGGCCAGGAAGCTCCAGGTCGTACTCCGAAGGAACCCCGTACCGAGTCCTTATCAGAAGGAGTTCATCCGGAGTCGACGAACATGGAATGGCGCCCGGCGCAAAAACCGGGCGGGGCCCTGCCCCGGACGCGGGTTCGTCCGCAGAGACAGGGACCTGGGGGTTCGAAGCAGAAGAACTCTCAGAACTGACGGGGGCAGAAGAGTCGGAAGACATTTTGAGCAGTTTCGGAGGGAGAACCTAAAGGATCCTAGAAAGGCAGACCGAAAGGGGAACGAGACGCCGAAGGCCAACTCAGAAGAAGACACAAAAGTAATGAAAAGAGGAGAAGCTCCTAGGCGGTAAGAAGAAGGTTGGCACTAACCTATATTGCTCTGGGGACCTGGGGAGCGAGAAGCGGGAGGCGCCTACGGCTCGAGAAGACGTTCACTAGAGCAGGCTCTCGAAGAGAAGACAGACGCCAGCAAAAAATCAGAAATGGAGTAGGACGCCTGAAGGGGGGAGGACGGGTTTAAATAGACCCTGGAATCCGACGCCATAATGATCGCGAATCCCCCCAGGCCAGTCCACACCCGACACGTGTCCCACTCCCCCTGGCAGGCGGCTAAAAGCGGCTGACGGTTGGCAGGACCATAATTGCGCCGTACCTAGGCCAGTGTACCTGCGGGATTTTCGAAGCGTCCCCTCGTACCGCTCCAATTCGAAAAGACTCCGGCACGCGCTCATTTAATGCCAAAATATCTGGAGGCGGCAGTGCGCAGAATTCGAAGAGACGGTTCCGGCTATACCCACCTCTCTCTGTGTACTTCCTTCGCTTGAAATTCAAACTCGGAAGTGGGGGGACTGGTGTTGGGTATAAAATACCCACAGCCGAAATCCTCGACGGAATCAACTTCGAGCGGCATAGCTCAGCCCGGACTCCTACGGGAGCCGGGCTCCACCACCGACATCAGCACAGCCCCGCTCGGACTCCTACGGGAGCCGGGCTCCACCACCGACTTCGAGCAGCACAGCCCCGCCCGGACTCCTACAGGAGCCGGGCTCCACCGCCGACATCAGCGTAGATCCGCCCGGACTCCTACGGGAGCCGGGCTCCGCCATCGATAGCAGTACAGCTCCGTCCGGACTCCTACGGGAGCCGGGCTCCGACCTCAATATTAGCTGCTGGTAAGCTTCGTCCGGACCCCTACGGGAGCCGGACTTCACCTTTAACTTTGATTGCAGCACAGCTCCGCCCGACTCCTACGGGAGCCGGGCTCCACCGCCGACAGCAAGCGCAGCTCCGCCCGGACTCCTACGGGAGTAGGGCTCCACCGCCGACATCAGCACAACCCTGCCCGGACTCCTACGGGAGCCGGGCTCCATCGCCGACATCAGCACAGCTCCGCCCGGGCTCCTACGGGAGCCGGGCTCCACTGCCGACATCAGCACAGCCCCGCCCAGACTCCTACGGGAGCCGAGCTCCACCACCGACTTCGAGCAGCACAGCCCCGCCCGGACTCCTACGGGAGCCGGGCTCCACCGCCGACATCAGCGTAGATCCGCCCGGACTCCTACGGGAGTCGGGCTCCGCCATTGATAGCAGTACAGCTCCGCCCGGACTCCTACGGGAGTCGGGCTCCGACCTCAATATCAGCTACTGGTAAGCTTCGTCCGGACCCCTACGGGAGCCGGACTTCACCTTTAACTTTGATTGCAGCGTAGCTCCGCCCGGACTCCTACGGGAGCCGGGCTCCACCGCCGACAGCAAGCGCAGCTCCGCCCGGACTCCTACGGGAGCCGGGCTCCACCGCCGACAGCGACGCAGCTCCGCCCCGACTCCTACGGGAGCCGGGCTCCACCGCCGACATCAGCACAGCCCCGCCCGGACTCCTACGGGAGCCGGGCTCCACCGCCGACATCAGCACAGCTCCGCCCGGGCTCCTACGGGAGCCGAGCTCCACCGCCGACATCAGCACAGCCCCGCCCGGACTCCTACGGGAGCCGGGCTCCACCACCGACTTCGAGCAGCACAGCCCCGCCCGGACTCCTACGGGAGCCGGGCTCCACCGCCGACATCAGCGTAGATCCGTCCGGACTCCTACGGGAGCCGGGCTCCGCCATCGATAGCAGTACAGCTCCGCCCGGACTCCTACGGGAGTCGGGCTCCGACCTCAATATCAGCTGCTGGTAAGCTTCGTCCGGACCCCTACGGGAGCCGGACTTCACCTTTAACTTTGATTGCAGCGCAGCTCCGCCCGGACTCCTACGAGAGCCGGGCTCCACCGCCGACAGCGACGCAGCTCCGCCCCGACTCCTACGGGAGTCGGGCTCCGTCCTTAGTTTCAACTGCTGGTAAGCTCCATCCGAACTCCGACGAGAGCCGGACTTCGCCTTTAATTTTAAATTGCAGGACTTCGCCCGTGCTCTTAAGGGAGCCGAGCTTCATCTCCGACGCCAACGACTACAGCCACAAGCAGACTCCGTCCGGACTCCTACGAGAGCCGGGTTCTGCCCGCAACTTCGGCTCCGAGAGGGTTCCGCCCGGACTCCCCCGAGAGTAGGGCTCCACCCACGACCCCAACCGCCAGGAGGACCTCTCCCGGACCTCAACAGAAACCGGGCTCCGGCCGCTGCCGAGCTTCAATCGACAGATCCACGCCCCCTGACAGGCCACCAAAACGACCACGACCCTGCTCCACTTCCTGTGGCGGACTCCGCGCAGTTCCATCATTCCCTGACAGGCCACAGTAACCATCGCCACCCTGCTCCACTTCCTGTGGCGGATTCCGCACAGCTCCACTATCCCCTGGCAGGCCACAATAACGGCCACGAACCTACTCCACCTCCTGCGACGGATACCATGCGATTCTCCTATCCGCTGGCAAGTCACGACAACGGACGCTGCTCCACCCCTCATAACAGATTCCACGTGACGGGCCGCGGTGATGGCCACGTGTCTGCTCCACCGTCTTTCGCAATCAATTCCCCTGACCATGGACGGCCCACTACCAGGCGGTTACAAACGTCGCCATCAATCCGTTGCCTCCTCCGCCTATAAAAGGAAGACCCAGATACGTTATTCTTTAAGCTCATTTTCCTTATCTCAAAACTCTGCTAAATTCTCCGTTCGAGCACTCCATTCTTGTTGAGGCAGAGAACTGACTTGAGCGTCGGAGGATCTTGCCGGAGCAACCCCACCTCCGGTTTAGACTTCCCTTGCAGGTCCCGGTGGCGTCCGCGGCTTCCCCGACTCCAGCTTCTCCGGCGCAAGCGGATTTTTGCACCAACAAATATCATAACTTATCATTTCGATTGAAAAAGAAATTTTAAATGTCCTAGATTGGACAATTTGACCGTTGCTTGAATAGTAAGCTGAACAAATTACTATAAGAGAAAACCCCCACCACGTTAGCAGCACACAATTAGCCACATCTCAATGCATAGCAAGAGCACTATCACCCTGGTGGACCCTTCCAAGCACCACCTAGGTATTGTTTATTGGTTTCCAATTCAAGAATTCAACATGATCAAAAAGCATGTAACCATTGCATTAGGATTTCAAAGAATAAAAATCCAACATGTACAATGACCCACCAATAGAAATGCAAATGCATCCCCAACCCTGCATCCACCCAAAAAAAGAGAGAGAGAGAGAGAGAGAGAGACAGATGGTAGCTAATATTCTACATAGCTTTGCAAAGTAGAGTTACAAATAACAGTCCATTTGTATTTATGAAAGATTACATAGTCAGTGGCACCTACAAATATATTAACACCAGACCAATTAAATCATCATAACTTGAAGACATAAATAAGTTAGCATTAAGCTCCTTTCATCCTTTTCAACTTTCACACACCTTTATTTCTTTATTTGAGTCAATGATTTGTAAGTATTCTCGCTTTTGTAAAAGAACAATAGATCAAGTCTTCGAATAAAAAATTGTCAAAAGACTCTTCCTCAAGAAGTTGTTGTATTTGAAAGCACGAAGAATCAAAAAATTGCTAACAAGATTAGCGGATAATGAAAAATTACCATCTGGTAACAAATGAGAACTATGATAATCATTAGAACACACTCAACATGTTCCTTGTTTTCTTAATAACTACCTCTATAAGTGTTCATAGGAACTAGCAAAATATAGTGCACGTCCAAATTGGGGAGGGCAGGGTAGCATACAATCTCAGTGGGTTTGTTTTGATTATATTCCTTCTTTTTTGACTCCACCACCTTCTCTAGCGTTTCTTGATCCCAATCCTCCATCGTCTCTAAATAACATTAAAAACAAAACCGAATAAATAAACTAACACAGAACAATTACAGAGGGATTATAGCAACACGTTTCCAGTTCCTACCATTAGGTTGATCGCGCTTATCGCTATAGAGATCAATCTTCTCCCCCTTCCTCTGGACATTTAAATCATGAGAGAACTTGCATTTAAACCCTTTCTGACACTGCCCAGCCTTGAAGAACTCACATAGTATAGACTTGGGATCGACACCTAATCAAGACATAAGAATCAATCAATGAGAAGCAATACTATAATTTTTTGTTAAAACAATCAAAACAAAAAAAGCTCAGCCACTGCCCGCAACACCTAGGTTTCATAAAAAAAATATATCATACCAACGGGGACTTTTGGCTGGCTGACGGCGATCTTGAACAGATCGTTCAGCTCCTTCTCCCTCGCCTTATCTTCTTCCTTCTTCTTCTACTCGGGATTTAATTGAAAAGGCATCATTTTTGTTAAAGATGGGACTTTTAGGGCTTTCAAGGAGGATTTGAAAGGGGAGAAGGGGGGAAGGATGGAAACCCTAACCTTGGCAGTGATCTTGGAGGGGTCGGGCTTCGGCTGGACGGTCTGCTGGAGGCTCTGGACGTACTTCTGGACATTCTTACTCTTGTTCTTGTTCTTGAGGCCGAAGGTCTTGTCCTCGATGACCTTCTGCTTCTTGGCGAGCTCCGCCTTAGAGGGCTGGCGCTTTGGAGGCATCGGTGGTGGCGATCAGCATCAAAGAGACCAAGAAAACCCTAGGCGCAGAGACATAAAGAGGGCGAGAGACCGAGGGCTGGTTCCCTCCTAGTTCTTTAGAGCTCTGATGGATGTCGAGCGGAGGAAGAAGAAGCGGGGAACGAAGGAGGTCTCGGGCCCGCTTTTGGTGCCGGGCTCAGAGACGAAATGGGGCGGGGAGAGGGCGCCTTTCCTATTGGAAGACCAGAATTGGGGTTTTCCCAGTTCCCACTCCATCGCTGCCTTATTTAGGTTGAGTTCTTTCACACTGAGCGGTTTATAGAACTTTGTACAACTCGTTCCAGTTCAAGCTACCTGGGGCTAACTTCGACCGGATTTGGGTTGGAAAGTGCTAGACCGGTTCCGGTTTTGATCATGCACAAGTTGGAGGCCCCACCCAATTTTTTTTTTTTTTTTTTTGGGGAACGGTGGCCCCACGCTCAAAAAAATTGGAGCCCAACCCATTACCATATCTCAGAAGCGAAATTCTTTATGCATCATGGATGGTACATAAAATCTGACATAAAGTATATCATCTTAATTTTTTAATATATAATTAATATATATAAATCAATTTTTTTTATTTAAAAATTTTATATGATAAAAATATTTTTATTTTTTGAAAAAATTATAACATTCTATATTCATATTATTACATCCTGCATTCAAAAAATCATAATTTTTATCCACAAGATATAATAATATAACACATAATATTATAATATGCACGAGATATCATTTTTTTTTTCAAAAAATAAAGATATTTTTGTCATTCAAAATTTTCAAACGAAAAAATCGACCTATAGGCATTAAATGCATGTTGGAAAGTGATTGAACAAAAATATCTTTTTCATATTATGATATCTTAGGCCATATTATGACATCTTGGACCATATTATGCTATAGGATACCATAATTTTTTTCAAAAGACAGAAATATTTTCATCATATAAAATTTTTAAATAAAAAAAATCGATCTACAGATATTAAATATGTATTGAAAAATAATGACTATATAGACCAATCAGATAAGATGATGTGCTCCATATTGAATTTTCTACATCGCCCGTGGTGCACAAAGAATTTCTCTATCTCAAAGATGTCAATAGGCCAGCTAAGCTCAAACCAGTCTCATTCAAGTATAGCCTGGATTATAGTGTGATGCCTATTGCATGAGAGCAGGATCCTATAATGCATATTGCACGAGATCAGGATCTTACTATAAGATACAACCAGATCCACATTGACCTAGCCTAACCTTACTAATTGATGACTTACGATGAAAATTAGTAAATGAGCTTAGAATAAAATAAAATCATCAATAATTTTTTCATAGAATAAAATAAAGTTATATTTAGTCATTATTGCTGTAATTTTCTGTCTTAGATCAATTTGGCTGGAATCGAATAGCGACCGTAGGATAGCGATAGTAGAATGGTGGCGGCAGGACCTGCAAAATAAATTTCTAATCAGAGTTGGCTTCGACAGAAATCCTCTAACACTCCAGTCAAAAATCTAGAATAAATAGAAAAGAGCGTGCAAGAGAGAGATTGCATATCTGGGAGTCCCCTGCTTACCTCTATTTATAGATAGAGATGAGAGCTACGAGGGAAGAGAGTTGGAGGCCATTCCAGCTGCTTTGACCGCATTACTCTTAGATTTCTGGCCTGATCTCCCAACATTTGGTGGTTATCGTTGTCTTATTCAACTCGTGGCCAGTTATTTTCAGTGGTTGCGTGATTTAAAAAGAATATGCGGGAGCTCCTAATCAACCCTTCTAAGTATACCAATCAAGGCCGACCAATGCTCCCTAAGATCGGTAGAAGCAAGGGTCAACCGATGCATGGGTCGGTAGCTGACCCTAGGTCGACTATGATTGAGGTTTGTTGGTGTTTTCGGCTCAAGCAGTAGAGATTTTCTATCTATAATATATGCCCCCGACTCCTAAGTCTGAGTCAGAACTGGGTCGGACAGAGGGAGTACATTAGATTAGATCCACCAAGGACATGCATCAGATGCCTGATCCCTTAGTCAGAACAATGTGTTCGTGTCACTTAGGCAAGATGAAGCATCACATCATCATAATTAACCAGGAGCCATCGTTAAGGGGTGTGTTACATTCAAAGCATCATGCACGTCATTTTAGATGTGCTCATAAATGAGTCGTCTAAGAGGTCTATTGGGCCAATAAAGTCATGCCAAGTGATGATCATCTAGCAAGCCTAGTTGAATCGACGTCCAATTCATGCCATTTGAGGTGCCTATAAGTAGAGATCCATCCCTTTCAGTTACACCTTTTAGTTCCGTCTTCCCCTTCCAGCTTCATGTCGCCGGCGTTTCTTGGACTTCCTAGGCAATCTCTAGCCATTTTCTCTAACAGCCTCAATCACTTGCTCACTCAGCCATAGGTTGGTCTTCCGAGCACATCCCCAGGTTCCTCCTTGTTGATGCTTGCTTCTCCTATTTCATTTGTTGGTTTTACTTCTGCCATCTTTCCTACTCTTTTCTTCATCTTTTTTACATTTAGCTTCTAGGCATAAGATGGGTGGATTAGATGACACAGTAAGGATTGTTCTTCCAATCCTTCTTCCTTGACATGTGGTCTCGAGGAGTCGAATAACAGATGTGGGGTCAAGGAGTCAATGCCCGGATAGTATCGATCGGTACTGGACTTGGATGACCTGAGTTTGTCATAGGCCTAGTTTGGAATCCCTTCTGAATACGAGTTGAAACTCCTAAGGCAAAGCAATCGAATTTGCGACCCTCCCCTTGGTCAGTTTGGTCTGTATGAAGAGGCCTTCTGGACATGGCTTAGACTTCACCTCCATCTATTTATTGTCCAACTTTTCAATTTTTTGGACATGTCCTTAAGTGTGGTTGTATCGAACTCCTGGTGTTTTGTGTGTGCTTTCCTCATCGCATATTTCTTGGCCGAGGTCTGTCCAACCATCCCCTTTTTTGATCTTTCTTCACCCTCAAAAGGCATCCCTATGCCAAAGATTGGTGGTATGTCTCCCCCCAAAAGGAGGTTTTATCTTTGATCGAAGGTGCTCCTTTCCCTGTTCATGGTTGCAAGGAGCATTTCCTTTTCATTTCTTCTTCTTCATTAAGGATTGAGGATTTGCTCACTAGGGATGGCCAAGAAAGTCGATCTTCCAAATTTCATCACCAGGGAAGGAAGACATTTCATGCTTTAAGGTCTTGCATGAGTATAAGATTCCATCATTGAAGCAACTATTGTCAAAGCAGATGCTATTTAATATCGGTCTCAATCTAGTGGACCCCTGAGGTGAGCATCAGTTTGATAGGTTGATCTTTCTTCTCTTTCTTTTTTTTTTTTGATTGACTTGCTTCGGCTTGATGTAGATATGAGGCTCGAGGAGCTTGAAATGCTGAAGAAGAATACCATGAGGAAAAGGAACACTTCAGCCGTTATCGAAGTCCAGAAGAAGCAAAGATCTATTGAAGTTGGGTAGACGATGGGACCGACCTCTCCCTGGATCTCATCCACTCCGACCAAGGTAATGCTAACTTCTCCGACCCAAACTCATGTTCGAAGCCTAGGCCTTCGGCTCCTATCCCTACCCTCTAAGTCAAGGGCTCTCATTGATCATCCTCCTAAGCTGAGTAGGTCAGCTCGGTTCCTACTACCACCCTAGCCGACCAAGGATCATGCATATCTTTGATTCCACCATCCAGTTCTATCCTAGAGAACTGGAGGGTTACCCATGACCTGCTCTTGAAGATCTTTCTCTCGGACAATCTTGAAAGGATGGAGGGTCTGAGTCTGAACCTCCAATAGAGGAAGGCAATAACCTCATTTGTTCGAGGAAGTTTTTCCTTAACTTGCTCTTTGCGCATTCTTCCTGCAACTAACCTACTTTTTCTTGCTTGCATAGTTGGGCCATTATATTGTAGTTTTCACTAATTAGATAAGGATGGCCTATTTAGAGGTCACCAATGTGCACAAGAAGCACGAAAAGATAGACTCAGCTATGGTGGAGGCCCGATCGGTAGTGGAGGCATTCAGGGCTAAAGCCAAGCATCTTAAAGAGATGCTCGAAAAGGCTGAGGCACTACGGGAGGAGGCCATGGCATCCAAGCTCAAGGTCGAGGCTAAGTTAGCCTTGGAAAAGAAGAGGCGCTGGATGGCACAGGCGAAGATCACCAAGGTGGAGAAGAAGGTGGAGAAATGGAGGGCCAAATCATGGAGGCGGGTTGCCTGGCAATGAAGGCCTTCTGCACATTAGAAATATTTTCTATTGAGAAGGTCAAGTTTGGCAAAGAAGTCTTCATCATCGAACAGAGAATTTGCCACCTGAAGGTATCAACTCACTTTTCAAAATTAGATTTATCTTTTTTAGATGATGAAGGAGAAGCTGATGATGATCAACCTCCTCAGAACCCATGGTCACTAAAGAGAAGCCACAGTTGGAGGCTGTGACCACCGAGGTGCAACCACAGCTTGAGCTTGTGGTTGTCGAGGAGCCACCTTCATCGATGCCAACATCTTTGATCAAGTGGTGACCATCATTTCGAGTTCCTCGATTGATCCTCAACCCAAGGTTGTAGACACCTCAACTTAGGCCTTAAATTCCTTGTAGTCTTTTGCTTTCTTTTTTCTATTTAGTTTGTTGAGTCATGTAAAAAATAAACTTTTTACTCTAATGAAAAAGCTTTTTTACCTCTAAAGCTCCCTCCTATCTCTTATGATTTTGCCACACCTTTGTTTTATCTCTATGCAGTCAAATTGATGTTAGATGTATATCCTAGAAGCCAATTGTTGGCTGACGTATTGTTCATTCTATAACATAAATTTATACTTTAAACTATTGATTTAATCAATAAAAGACAAGTTTTCTTTTTCCATTCAAGTGTTATATGTCCTTGAATCATCCTCAGAATTGATGTTACGATATATATTCTCAAGTATTGAGAATTAGAGTCATGTATGATCGATTCCTAAATTACTCCCAATCATAAGCCAGTCATGGGATGGTGATCGATCCAGATAGATTGACACATGGTTCACTTTTTTCAGGATAGATGAATCTCTAGTTTATGGTGTAGAGACACTGAGCGGTAAGTACAGATAGTTGTTAGAGAATAACTAGTACTGAGCGTGATCATACGAGAGATCACATAGATTTCTATCCAATCGTCAGTGATCATCTCGATGCTGTAGTTGTGTAACTGATCTTTTAACCTATAGTATCATAGTTGCTCATAGTAAGACTACTGTAGTTTGACTATACATAAGCATTGACTCAATTATGAGTTTTTGTAGTAGATGTTAGCTTCAATTTATTAAGCTGTGCGAGTAACATGTGCATTTAGATAGGATCTATCGATCTTGATAAAGAAGAGTAGTCCTATGAGACTTGAGAAGCAGAGTCCACAAGTCTGGAGAAGAAATAGACATGTCGTGCGCCCTATGAAGGACGGACCGAAAAGGCGGGCTATGGGCATAGCAGTTTGATTGATGAAAAAAAAAATTTATTTGAAATCACTAATGGACTAAAGCTGATCGAATCTGTCATATGACTGATGATGAGCTTTGATGATTTATCCATAACCTACCATCTAATCGGGACTCACGATAGAAGGACTATATCATATATTAACTATACTTAGAGATTCTATTTTGATTCTACTGGATTGTCACTACATATTGCTAAATATTACTGGTAGATTGTGAGAGCTTAATAGGATCATTTTGGATCAATAAACTTTGTCGAGTTAGAGTGAAACTATTCCAATCCACCGAAAGGAGTTTCAGTAATACCTATAATAGAGATCATGGTATGTCTTACTACCAGATAGAATTGAACCTATAGGGTCACACATAAAGAAGGAAGACCTTGATTAGTTATAATTGAACTTATGAAAAACTAATTAATATAGATTTAGAAAAATCCTATTAGGTTTATGTTAACCTTGTTAGCACCTGGTTGAACCTAATTTCTCTTGTAGTTGGTTTGCTTATATAATAAGTATTGACCAATTCCTACATTTGATTTGAACCTAATGGAATATGGTCTCCAATGGTTGGATGCTTAATTTATGGCTTGAATTAAATCAAGAAAGAATTTTTTGATTTTATTCATCTTGATTTGATCAAGAATCCTTGAAGTGAATTTATGAAACCATGTAGGCTGATTTGTGAGTGTTTAATTGGATCCCATATTATGGGATGCCTAGCACTGGATGTAAACATGGGTGATTTATGGGTGTTGCTCCATTTATTTGGTCCAAGTATATTATGACTAGGACTTCTAATATGATTAAGAGGAGAGATCCTAACCTGATTAGGATACCCTTATGTTGTCTATTTAAAGGACCCTAGCCTTACTTCTCACATAATCTCATAACTCCCATCCTTACCGTCACCTATTACTGTGCCCATGCCTCTTCTCCTCTCTCTCTGGCCCATGCCCTCTCTCTTTTTAGGCATCCCTCTTGGAGATAGAAGAGAGATGGGTGGCATCCCTTTTGCTTAGTATCAAGTGTTGGCGCCAAGTTGTTGGTGGTTTTCTTTCTCTTCCTCTCAAGTTGTTGAAAGTTAGTTACAACCACTTCTTATTTTTTTATTCTTTTTGATTAGTTAAGAGATCAAGAAAGATTCTTGGCTTCTTCAAGAATTAAGAAAAGAAAGATCAAAAATGATTCAAGAGTTGATCTCTATCCAGGCTTGGTTCAAGCCTATTCAGGCCTTTGATTCAAACAATCAAGATCCAAGAGAAAATAATTGAGGTCAACCCAATGGATACTGATAAGTCATATATTTTTACATATATTTTAGATATTTTTGATAATTAATGATGCTAACATCTTCTAAAAAAAATTTAATTTCATAAATAAATTAGATTTTATTATAAAAATAAATAATTAAAAAAAATAAAATTAGAGTATATTTATGAAAATAGATGTTAAGCCAATTGAGCAATTTAAGTACTAAAATAATTAAAAAATTAATGAGAAATTTAATTCATATTTTTTTATTTTTCAGGCACAAAATTCGAGCAAAATTAAGCCAAAATATCTCAAAAATATTAAGATTTGATGTCCTAAGATTCAGTTCATATTGAGCCCACAGTGAGGTTTGCGACAAAAAATGAAGTCCAACGAGCCTAAGATCACCCCAAACGAAGTCTGGATGAAGGAGATATGTTCGATTGAAGTTGGTGCAAAGTTTGGAGTGGTAGAGGACCGACGGTGGCCGATGGTGGGCCGACGGAGTGGCGGTGCGTGGCCCAAGCATGGCAGCACATGGCCCCGGTGCAGCCTAGTGCGCAGCCCAGGCCCGAGCGCATGCGCATGGGGTGCGGCCCAGGTCCGGTTGTGCATGCGCAGGTGCTACCCCAGCCCATGCGAGCCCATGCGAGAGCAGAGTAGCCCGATCCACCGTGGACCGAGCGGTGCACAGAGGGGTCTGTGGACCACAAGACCATTTTCCTTCAGTTTCTCATGGTCCACCATGGATCGGAATATTTTCTCGCACATTTCTCACGGTCCATGACTTATTTCATCGATCAGTGCACGATTGTGTGGTTCTGGGTGTTATCGATCGAGATCCAACGGTCCAGGGAGTGTTTTTAGGCAGTGTTAGGAGTCTTAATTCTGTTGTTTCATGGATTTAAGCCTTTAAAAGTCTTTTTGATTTGTTAACAGATGCGCATGGTGGTGGTTTCGTTCGACAAAACACTCGAGAACAGGGGCGGTGCCAATAGAAGCAGGAGTAGAGGCTCCAGAGAGGCTCCTGGACAGCGGTCGCTTCAGGAGTTTGAGGGTCTTCCTAGAGAGAGAGCTTTTGTGAGGAAGAACTTTCTGTAAGGGAGAGATTGGGTGTACTAGAGTTGAGGGTGAGATCTCCTCTTGTAATATTTTTTTTTCTCATAGTGAAGTTTGCATGCCCTATAGAGACGAGCCTTTTTTGGTTGATTCATATATTTAATTATTTCTATTTTATTTCTTCTTTCTTCCTGCTGCAATGTGCAGTATCGAAAAGATCCTGGGAGGTAGTGTCCTGGCCAAACATCCACCTACAAGTAGTATCAGAGCGAAGTGGTACAAAGATGCAAATTACAGTAGTAGTGAGCAAGATTGAAGATGGAGAAGACAGGATCAATCAAGATAGAGATCAACAAGTTTGATGGAAAGAGCAATTTCTCCTTGTGACAAGTAAGGATGAAGAACGTGCTCATCCATCAAGGATTGATCGATGCTCTCTTATGCGAGGAGAAGCCGACCACCATAGAGGTGCAGAATTGGAGACAGCTACAGATGCTGGCGGTGAGTACCATCCGCATATACCTAGAGGATGAGGTGGTGATCTATGTGCTAGGTGAGACTTCCCCGACGGTGCTATGGTCGAAGCTCGAAGAGTTGTACATGATGAAATCTCTCACCAACACTCTCTTCCTCTGGAGGTAGTTCTATCAGCTGCGGATGTTTGAGGGATAGAGCATGCAGGAGCATCTAAGCAACTTCCAAAAGACCCTCACCGACCTCCTCAGTGTTGGCGAGAATGTTGAGGAGAAGATTAGGGTGCTAGTTTTTCTAGCATCACTTTCTCCTTCATATGAGTTCTTGGTAACTGCTCTTCTAGTGGAGAAAAGCACCATCAAGATGGATGAGGTCACCACTGCGATTTTTCAAAATGAGATTCTTAGGAGAGAGAACCCAGCTTCGAGCTCAGATGGTGGCAGCTCAGCTTTGATGGTTTCTGAAAGAGTAGGAGGCGGTAGATGGAGTGACAGGAGATCGCAACAAGGGCAGTCCAAGTTCAGGAGGGACTTTAGCAAGATCAGATGTTACTGGTGTGACGAGTTGGGGCATCTAGCCAGAGATTTCTCTCAACTCAGGGATCGAATGAGGGCTACTACAGCGACGGCCAGTAGTGATGTAGAGAGAGATATCCTGGAGATATCTGACGAGGTATCTACTTCTTTCCAACAGTGGATCTTAGATTTTGCATGCATCTATCATGTATGTTGCAGAGAGGAGCAGTTTGACTCTCTGGAGAGCAGTGAGGGCACTGTTTATCTGTTGGATGGATCGAGTTGTGCGATCAGAGGAATCAGGATGGTCAGTTAGAGGACACACGATGGCGTAGTGAGGAGATTGGGAGAGGTTCGATACATACTCAATTTTAGACAGAATCTTATCTCACTGAGTAGATTAAATTCGAGAGGCTACAGGATAGTAGCTGGTGAAAGAATCCTAAAGGTACTATGTGGTGATAGGATTATTTTGGAGAGGAAGAAAAAGAAGAGAGGACATTATTACCTGATGGGAAGTCCGGTGCGAGGTAGAGCTTCAAGAGCCAGGAGGAGTCCAGAATGAGGTGGAGCTCCAAGTGGAGGTGGATTGGGCACGAGATGCTTGACTCGAAAGGATGAAAGATGATATCGCAAGATCAGATTTCTATTGCCCCAGGATGATACCCCAAGCAGGTCTCAGGTCAGAAGGAGCACAACATATGATGGAGATGGGATCGAGCGATCTGGCTTGACTCCCATGTCTGCCCATCCATGATCAGCATGCGATTGCCTCAGGATATGGGGGTGAGGAGATCCAGAAGCTCTCGAAGTTAGGAGAAGGTCGAATGTTGAGTCGAGGTAGAGATTGTTAGAATTTGATATCTTGAGATTCGGTCTATATTGAGCCCACAGTAAGGTCTGTGATAAAAAATAGAGTCCAACGAGCCTAAGAATACCCCAAACGGAGTCCAGATGAAGGAGATACGTTCGATTAAAGTTGGCACAAAGTCCAGAGTGATGAAGGACTGACGTCGGCCGACGGTGGGTCGGTGGAGTGGTGGAGTGGCGGTGCATGGCAGTGCATGGCCCAAGCGCACAGTGCGTGGCCCGGGCATGCATGGTGCAGCCCAGCGCACAGCGCACAGCCCGGCCTGAGCCCGGGCGTGCGCGTACGGGCGCGGCCCAGGCCCACGCGAGCCCTCGCGAGAGCAGAGTAGCCCGGTCCACTATGGATCGGGTGGTGCACAGAGGGGTCTGTGGACCGCGAGACTGTTTCCCTTCGATTTCTCACAGTCCACCATGGACTGGATCAGGCGATGCACAGAGGGGTCTATGGACCACAAGACTATTTCCCTTCAGTTTCTCACGGTCCACCATGGACTGGAGCCATTTCTCGTGTGTTTCTTGCGATCCATGGCTTATTTCATGGACTGGTGCACGATCGTGTGGTTTTGGATGTTGCCGATCCAGATCCAACGGTCTAGGGAGGGTTTTTGAGCAGTGTTAGGAGTCCTAATTCTGTTGTTTCATAGATTTAAGCCTTTAAAAGGCTTTTTGATCTATTAACAGATGCGCATGGTGGTTGTTTCGTTCGACAGAACACCCAAGAACAGGGGCGGCGCCAATAGAAGCAGGAGCAGAGGCTCCAGGGAGGCTCCTGGATCACGGACAGCGGTCGCTTCAGGGGTTCAGGGGGGGTCTTCCTAGAGAGAGTACTTTTGTGAGGAAGAACTTTCTGTAAGAGAGAGATTGGGTGTACGAGGGTTGAAGGTGAGATCTTCTCTTGTAATATTTTTTTTCTCATAGTGAAGTTTGCATGTCCCGTGGAGGCGAGCCTTTTTTTGGCTGATCCACGTATTTGATTGTTTCTGTTTTATTTCTTCTTTCTTCCCGCTGCAATGCGCGGTATCGAAAAGGTCCTGGGAGGTGGTGTCCTGGCCAGACATCCACCTACAAGTGATATCAGAGCGAGGCAATATAAGGATGCAAATTAAAGTAATGGTGAGCAAGATTGAAGATGGAGAAGACAAGATCAATCAAGATGGAGATCAATAAATTTGATAGAAAGAATAATTTTTTCTTGTGGCAGATAAGGGTGAAGGATGTGCTCCTCCAACAAGGATTGATCGATACTCTCTCATGCGAGGAGAAGTCGACCACTATGGAGGTACAGGATTGGAGATGGCTACAGATGCAGACGATGAGTACCATCTGTATGTACCTAAAGGATGAGATGGTGATCCATGTGCTAGGTGAGACTTCTCCGACGGTGCTATGGTCGAAGCTCGAAGAGTTATACATGGCAAAATCTCTCACCAATACTCTCTTCCTCTGGAGGTAGTTCTATCAGCTGTGGATGTCTGAGGGACAGAACATGCAGGAGCATCTAATCCACTTCCAGAAGATCCTCACCGATCTCCTCAGCGTTGACGAGAATGTTGAGGAGAAGATCAAGGCATTCATTTTGCTAGCATCGCTTCTCCCTTCGTATGAGTCTTTGGTGACTGCTCTTCTAGTGAAAAAGAGCACCATCAAGATGGATGAGGTCACCATTGTGATTCTCTAGAATAAGGTTCTTAGGAGAGAGAACCCAGCTTCGATAGTTTTTGGAGTAGGAGACAGTAGATGGAGCGACAAGAGATCACGATGAGGGCAGTCCGAGTCCAAGAGAGACTTAAGTAAGATCAGATGTTACCGGTGTGACGAGTTGGGGCATCTAGTTAGAGATTATCCTCAACTTAGGGATCAGATGAGGGCTATTGCAGCAACGGCCAGTAGTGATACAGAGGGAGCTGTCCTGGAGATATCTGATGAGGTACTACTTCTTCCCAATAATGAATCTTAAATTTTGCATGCATCTATCATGTATGTTGCAGAGAGGAGTAGTTTGACTCCCTAGAGAGCAGTGAGGGCACTGTTTATCTGTCGGATGGATCAAGCTGTACGATCAGAGGTATCAGAACGGTCAGCTAGAGGACACACGATGGTGCAGTGAGGAGATTGAGGGAGATCCAATACATACTCAATTTCAGATAAAATCTTATCTCACTAAGTAGACTGTATTCAAGAGGCTACAGAACGATAGCTGGTGGAGGAATCTTAAAGGTGCTACGGGTGATAGGATTGTTCTGGAGGCAAAGAAGAAGATGAGAGGACATTATTACCTAGCAGAGAGCCCAGTATGAGGTAGAGCTTTAGGAGCCAGGAGAAGCCCAGAGCGAGATGGAGCCCCAGGTGGAGATGGATCGGGTACGAGATGCGAGACTTGAGAGGATGAAAGGCAATATCGCAAGGTGAGATTTCTATTGCCGCAGGATGATACTCCAAGCAGATCTCAGTTTAGAAGGAGCACAACATATGATGGAGATAGGATCGAGCGATCTGGCTCAACTCCTATGTCAGTCCATCCATGATCAGCAGGTGATTGGCCCAGGGTATGGGGGCGATGAGATCCAGAAGCTCTCAAAGTTAGGAGAAAACCGAATGTCAAGTTGAGGTGAAGATTGTTAAGATTTGATATCTTGAGATTCGATCTATATTGAGCTTACAATGAGGTCTGTGATAAAAAATAAAGTCCAACAAGCTCAAGATCACTCCAAACGGAGTCCGGATGAAGGAGATATGTTTGATTGAAGTTGGTATGAAGTCTGAAGCGATAGAGGTGTAGCGAAAATTTAGTGCAGGGGCAAAATGATAATTTTAAATCTCTATCAAAATTACTATTTTACAGTAAAATTATTAATTAATCTCATTAATTAATACTAATTAACCCTACACTATGATCTAAATATGATACAACAGCATGCATTTAAATTTAAAATTTAAATTTGAATCAGTAAACCTTTTACAGTACTGTGTTCAGAACACATCACCTTTTGCGGAAAGCCGATCACCACAATCTGATCATCGTCGAAGGGCTCTGATCATCACGTCACAGCCACACAAATATCTGGCCTCTGTGGATCGTCCACACGAAGCTCCCGTCTGATCAGCTCCTCACGAATGCTAGTTCGTGATTTCATCCTTTTGATGGCAGATGTTGATCGAACTCCTTCGATCAATGTGTGCCAACTTCTTGGATGCTCTGGATTATTTGCACAGTTGCTTGAGAGGCTGATGGATCTCTCCTTAAAATTTGGTGGACTCACGACACTTGTGGCACACCAATCTCACTTCCCGAACCCTAGGTAGAAACCCTAGGGTACACAACAAAAACCCTGCGTCCAATTTTCTCTCTTTTCTTTCTTTTTCTCTCGAAAGGTTTTGGACCTTCACCTCACACACAAGCCTTCCTCACACCCCACTTTATTTCTCTTAATTTTTCTGTGCATGCCCCACCTTTCTACCATTTTTAAAACAACATCGAACGTGTCTTATCCGTGTGAGAGGATAAAGACAAGTGGTTACACATTTGAATTCAAATCAAATTTGAATTCAAACGAAAACCAACTTATCCCTATCCTTTTGTGCGTGAGAAGAGAAGGGGCGTGGCTCTTTGTGCATAAAAAATGTTTCATGAGAAACCTTTTCTCATGTAAGTAATGTGGCGCACAAAATGGATAAGGATGAAGGGGCAAGTGATAAGTTATCCATTCAAATTCAAACATGCTTTGAATTTGAATGGCTAACTAATTATTTTATCCATCCATATGGCGCACAAAAGAGGGCGTGGGGAAGGGTTTTGCATAAGAAAAATTTCACGAGAAGTTTCTTCTCCTGAATTCAAATGGGTGCAAGGAAGTTGGGTGTCACAGGGAATTTAAAACAAGGTGGTTTGATTCAAATTGAGCCAACCTAATCTAAATAGGTTAAGCACAATTAGAATAGATTAAACCCAACATAATTAGGCTTAATTAGGCTCAATAAAATCCTAATTAAATCAGGAATTAACTAAACTTAATACCTGATCAAATTAGGGACTAAACTACCTTAGCGATTAGGTCAACATTTAACCTAATCGGGTCAATCCAAACTGAATCCAATTCAATTGGACTTGATCTAAAAATAATTACTCAATCAAATTGAGTTAATTAGTGATCAAATTACTAATTAAACCTCTCATAAATATTGAGTCCAAATCTGATGGGCAATCAGGCATCAGAGACCATTGATATGAAACTCTGATCAAAGAATTCAAATTTCAAATTCAAAATTTGAAATTCAAAATTTTGACCCCGGTATCCAAAATGTGTGGAACTCATGATCAGGGAATCCTAATTCTCAATCATAGAGTCCCAGACAGATAAGACTCATAATCAGCCATCAGATCAGAAAGGAACCTCTAATGTGTATGACCCCGCAGGTTCGAACCTAAGTCGGTAGCACAGGAACCAATTTCTGTACTAATCGAAGTGACCATCTAGCAATGGTACCCGATGACCGGATAGGTCGAATAATCACAATCGCAACATTCAAAACCTACGTGAATATGGTTACCGTATAATTCATCCCTTTTGACCCCTGTATTTAGGACGACTTAGGGTTAAACTGTCAACCTTGATGAGATCATCCGAATCGTGCTCAACTCAATTAGTCCTGTGACTCCTCACTAGGACTACCCTGGTCAAGGTTTTGCTAAATTAAAATACGACTGTACACAGCTCCTAAACTAGAGTGGTCAATCCCATCTTGACACACGCACCGACAAGTCAAGTACTTGACTACACCCAGCAGCCTTCCGTCACTGAATTAGAAATTCAGGTAGTCCAGTGCCTAAGTACAGTGAGTTGCTTGCAAGTCACCGTGGCGGTCTCAGGTCGGAGGGACATTTATACCCATATCCCATCGGAGCAAATCTTGACAGCAGAAATAGCTTCGGAGTTGGTCACGTTCAGTGCAGATGTACCATTACATCTCACCTGTATGCCATAGGAGTGTCTCCACACTCTTTGGTTATGAGGACAACCAACCCATATGGCACACAACGACCTATGCTCGATAAACGTTGTCGTCCTTGGTAACAACGTATCATTTGGTCGCGAACATGTTTAAGGACTAAGCGATAAATCCTCTTTTGTCGAGTCTAAATAGTCCTAAGGACTTCACCACAACACAGGAGTTCATTAGAAGATGAAATATTTATAATGAAAAAATATCAAAATAACTTTTATTTATTTATAATTCATGTACTAATACAAAAGGAGCACAACCGTCAACAGGCTGACGATTGGCTTTGGGACACTATTCCCAACAATCTCCCACTTGGCCTAAAACCTATCGGTGCAGTATCTAATACCCATCTTCGACTTGTAGTCGTTGAACTCCTTCACCGCAATGGCTTTAGTGAATGGGTCGGCCAGGTTCTCCTTCCCGTCGATCTTCTGAAGGTCGACGTCACCTCGATCCACGATCTCCCGGATGAGATGGTAGCGGCGCAGAATATGCTTCGTCCGCTGGTGTGCCTTTGGTTCCTTCGCCTGAGCAATGGCTCCAGAGCTGTCGCAGTAGAGCAGAACTGGACCAACAAGGGAGGGTGCTACTCTGAGCTCGATGATGAATTTTCTCAGCCACACCGTTTCTTTGGCAGCATCTGATGCAGCAATATACTCCGCCTCGTATACTGAATCAGCCACAGTGTGCTGCTTGGAACTCTTCCAGCAGACAGCCCCACCATTAAGGGTAAAAATAAATCCTGACACACTCTTGCTATCATCGCGATCAGACTGGAAACTAGAGTCTGTAAACCCTATAAGTCTCAAGTTCGATTCACCATATATAAGCCACTGGTCCTTAGTATTTCTTAAATACTTCAGGATGATTTTAACAACCTTCCAGTGATTCTCTCCTGGATCAGATTGGTATCTACTCACTACCCCTAGTGAGTATGCCACATCTGATCGTGTACATGTCATGGCGTACATGATAGATCTCACTGTCGAAGCATATGGAATCCTACGCATACGCTCTCTCTCTTGAGGTATTGTCGGACAATCCCTCTTCGAGAGAGAAATTCCATGGCCTATCGGTAGATAGCCTTTTTTGGAATTTTTCATGCTGAACCTTTTCAACATAGTATCAATGTATGTGGACTGGGATAAGCCAAGCAACTTTTTGGATCTATCCCTATAGATCCTCATCCCTAGGATGTAGGAAGCTTCTCCCAGATCCTTCATGGAGAACTGTGACGATAGCCAAATCTTTATTCCCTGTAATGCAGGGACATCATTCTCGATTAAAAGAATGTCATCCACATACAATACAAGAAATACTACTACTGGACCATTAGCCCACTTATAAATGCAGGGCTCTTCTCCATTCTTAACGAAGCCATACGTTTTGATCGTCCTATCAAAACGTATGTTCCAACTCTGAGATGCCTGCTTAAGTCCATAAATGGACCTCTATAGCTTGCACACCTTAGACTCATCTGTGGATGTGAACCCTTCAGGTTGTATCATATACACCTCTTCGTCCAGCTCTCCATTTAGGAAAGCTGTCTTCACATCCATCTGCCAGATTTCATAGTCCAAATGGGCAGCTATCGCAAGCATAATCTGAATGGATTTGAGCATTGCCACAGGAGAAAATGTTTCGTCATAGTCTATACCATAACGTTGATGATATCCCTTGGCAACCAGACGGGCTTTATAGGTCTCCACCTTTCCGTCTGCGCCCCTCTTCCTTTTGAAGACCCACTTACACCCTATGGGTTTTACTCCTTCAGGTGGGTCAACCAATGTCCACACATCGTTGACCTTCATGGACTCCATTTCAAATTTCATGGCCTCTAACCATTTCTCAGAGTCAGATCTCTGCATTGCATCTATGTAGGTGATCGGATCCTCATCGTTTTCATCAAGTTCGATAGGATCACCATCCCGGACCAAGAAATCATAGTATCTGTCCGGTTGATGTGGTACTCTACCAGACCGCCTTAAGGGTGCATAATCAATGGGCTCCGGATCTGATCTAATCAAATCCGGTTCAGGTTCAGTAACATGTGTCGATTTTTTCACCTGTCAAACTTCGTGAAGTTCGACCTTAGAGGCAACAGTTTTTTCACTAAGGAACTCCTTTTCTAAAAAAATTACCTTAAGGCTGACAAACACCTTTTGCTCATCAGCAAGGTAGAAAAAATACCCTTTGGTCTCTTTTGGGTACCCAATAAAATTATACTTGTCAGACCTAGGTCCAAGCTTGTCTGTAATTAAACATTTAACATAAGTCGGACACCCCCAAACCCTAAGGTGCGAGAGTACTGGCTTACGTCCTATCCATATCTCATATGGCATTTTGGCTACAGACTTACTCGGAACTCTATTTAGAAGGTAACAAGCTGATTCGAGCGCATATCCCCAGAGGGAGATCGGCAGACCAGCAAACCCCATCATAGATCGAACCATGTCTAACAGGGTCTGATTCCTCCTTTCAGACACACCATTATGCTGTGGTGTTCCAGGAGGAGTCCATTGAGAGAGAATCCCATTCTCTCCTAGATACGTCAGAAACTCATTGGAAAGGTATTCACCTCCTCGATCAGATCGAAGAGTTTTAATACACTTTCCAGTTTGTTTTTCTACCTCATTTCGGAATAGTTTGAACATTTCAAATGATTCCGACTTATGCTTCATTAAATAGACATACCCATACCTAGATAGGTCGTCTGTGAAGGTTATGAAGTAGAAAAATCCACCTCTTGTACTTGAGCTCATGGGTCTATATACATCAGAATGTACCAGACCTAAGAGTTCACTGGCTCGCTCACCTTTTTCAGTAAAAGGTGACTTGGTCATCTTCCCAAGAAGACAGGACTCACAGGTTGGAAGTGATTCACAATCACTAACTTCAAGAATTCCTTCTTGAGCCAACCTGTTTATCCTGTTCTTATTGATATGACCTAGCCTACAGTGCCAAAGGTAGACTTCTGACACATTATCTATTCTAGAGCGTTTACCGAAGTTTTGAACCACATTAACAGGCTGTTATAGTAAGTAAATTCCATTATTTAATTGTCCAACAAATATTGTAACACCATTCAAAATGATATTGCAAATATTTCCTTTTATTAAAAAATCATAACCGTACATGGCCAAAAGGCCTACAGAAATAATATTTAATAAAAAACTTGGACAATAGTGACATTCACTCAGAATTACATTACGAGAATTGATTACAAGACTCATGATTCCTAAAGCTAGAATTGGAACTTTGCTTCCATCTCCAACGTTCAGGAACCTCTCGCCTTCATCAAATCTCCTACTGACCTGCAGACCCTGCATCGAATTACAAATATGATAAGGGCTTCCGGTATCCAATACCCAGGCAGTAGTATCACAAATCGAAAAGTTGCAAGGAGTTATCATATAATTACCTTGCTTCTTCTTTGGCCTGTTCGGGTCCAGGGAGGCAATGTATTGAGGACAGTTCCTCTTCCAATGCCCCTGCTTCTTGCAAAAGAAGCACTCCGCCTGGCTCTGGTCGTGCTTGCGCTTCTTGGTCTGACCCTGTGCTACTGTCCCAACATGAGATTGCACCTTCTTATTTTTCTTCTTCTTGTTCTTCTTTCCCTTCCCAAAGGGTTGACGACGAGAAGAAGACCCTCCCACTACATTCACCGACTCCTTATGGAGTTGGTGATCCTTCTCAAAGTTCTACAGCAACCCCAATAATCCGTGGTAGTTTACTACAGGCTTTGTCATTCGAAAATGAGTAAGGAATGGGAGGAATGACTTGGGCAAGGAATTAAGGATCGCATCCTTACCGAGCTGCTCATGCAGAGGAAAGCCCAATTTGCTTAGGCGCTCAATCATCTCGATCATATACAGTACATGATCAGTGACTGAGGCCCCATCCCTCATCCGAGCATTGAAAATGGCACAACTAGTTTTGTGCCTTTCAACGTTGTCAGACGTGCCAAAGGAGTCGTTCAACATTTGAAGCATCTCCTGTGGCTGGACGTTCTCAAAGCTTCGACTGAACTCGTCATTCATTACTGCCAGCATAATACATCGAATGATGGTGCGATCATTGAGCCATTTCAAGTAAGTGTCTCGGATCACCTTACTAGCGTTCGGAGCTGGCTCCTCAGGTGCTGGATCCGTTACTACATAAAGGATCCGCTCATGCTCAAGGACGATTTTCAATTTTCGATACCAGCTATCGAAATTGGGTCCCATGAGCTTGTCATTATCTAATAATGATCGGAGCGACAGGGTAGTGGCCATAGCTGTATAAAGGAAAACGAGACCTCTATTAGTACATAAATTAATGCTAAAGACTTGAACTTTAGTCTAAAGTTTTTTTCAATATTTTTATGAACTGGTAGCCTCATCCTCCAATTCGAAGAATTACTTTAATTCCTTAATGGGTACTAGAATCCACACAAACTATACACGAGCCCAACTTTGGTTGGTCAACCTATGTGCATCTATGGGTAGGTTCTTAACCAGTTGTTTCTCTAAACAACTTCTAGTAATTGATTTTGCCCCAGAACCTAATCAGTAGGCTTTGGCCTCCACTGAAAAGATCTGGTTAGGTCCAACTATTAACATGACTTAATTTAGTGAATCGGATCAATAAATGATCAGGCTCGACTTTGACCGACCAACCTAACCACCATCAGAAAGACTCAATCAAATTATCATATTATGAATAATAATTCTATTAGCCAATGAGCACCAGGCCTTTGGGCCTCCAATGATCATTGAACTAATGGACTCATTATCATTCACTTAATGGGAGGCTATGACTTAGTTATCATTATAACTTAATCATTTTAGGGACCTAATAATTTTGAAGATTTTATTAAAGAATAGTAGAGAAGAAATCATCCAGTCAATTTCAATCCTCCCACTGACTTCACCAAGTCAGATTAAAAAAAGATTTAATTAAAGCTGGCATTAGGAGCACCAAAATTAGTCACACTGATTTACCTAATGACATGGGTGAGCTCTAATCACCAAGTGATCTAATCAAAATCTAACTTACCAGATTGGCCAGGTAAGTGAGATCAGTGGTGGGGATTTGCCATTAACTCGTCAATGATCGAATCAATGCGAGTAGCTCCCGCTTAAGAACCACTGGTCAAAACTGCCGAACTTACCTTAGACACCAACCGGTTCATTAGTTTTAATTTTGATCAACTTAGTAAATAGGGCTCCACCGTGTAGCCATGAATTAAGTCCATCTTGGTCTAGTTAAAGACATGGACCCATTCAACTACAACTATTGAAGTTGAGTCTAGAGTATCCTTGACCTAATCTAATTCAAGTTTTGATTAGATTTGACCAATTACTCCATTTAGTCCATTTTTTAAGCTAACCTTAGGTCTAACCCAATTATGGACCTAATTCATCTAACCTATTGACCCACAAGTTTATGCAATTGTCTTTGGTCTTAATTCATAATTCTAGACCTACTAGACAACACTTAATTCTTTTAATTAAGTACTTGGGCTGATGGGTCAGGGTTTGGCATTTCAAAAATAATTTTCAAATTTTGAAAGATTTTATTTTCTGTTCACCAAATGTGTTGACTCATTTCACAAACGGATCAGCACATTTCATAAACAGCAATCTCATTGCTCACTTCATAACAGAAAATAACTCAAAATAAATCATAATTTTTTTTTAGATCTAATCTAACACATTCATGATAAATTTTATAATTGAGTCCTTTCACTGCTTCATCGGCATGGGATATAATTGCATCGGCACCCCTACCGCCATAGGAGATCCCATCGAATGGGAAGAGAGGGCCTTTAAACCCTACTTTTCTCCTATGACCGGACGGCCATGGCAACCAACCCAATTAGATTACTTGCTACTTGGATCAAGTATATCTAAATATACCAATTTCAAAATTTAAATTTTGAATTTCAAATTTTAAATTTTAAATTTCAAATTTGAGATTTTAACCAAATTTCAAATTTTGAATTTTCAATCTTTGAATTTTAAATTTTGAATTTTGAATTTTGAATTTTAAATTTCAAATTTTGAATTTTAAATTTCAAATTTTAATTTTGAGATTTCAACCAAATTTCAAATTTCAAATTTTGAATTTCAAATTTGAAACTTCTAACAAATTTCAAATTTCAAATTTCAAATTTCAAATTTTTTTGAATTTTGAATTTTAAATTTTGAATTTCAAATTTAAACTTATAGATTACATCTTAATCTACGCATGCATATGTATATCATATTCTAGAACCTGGCTCTGATACCATTTTGTAGCGAAAATTTAGTGCAGGGGCAAAATGGTAATTTTAAATCTCTTTCAAAATTACTATTTTACAGCAAAATTATTAATTAATCTCATTAATTAATACTAATTAACCCTACACTAGGATCTAAATATGATACAACAGCATGCATTTAAATTTAAAATTCAAATTTGAATCAGTAAACCTTTTACAGTACTGTGTTCAGAACACATCACCTTTTGCGGATAGCCGATCACCACAATCTGATCATCGTCGAAGGGCTCTGATCATCACGTCGCAGCCACACAAATATCTGACCTCTGCGGATCATCCACACGAAGCTCCTGTCTGATCAGCTCCTCACGAATGCTAGTTCGTGATTTCACCCTTTTGATGGCAGATGTTGATCGAACTCCTTCGATCAATGTGTGCCAACTTCTTGGATGCTCTGGATTATTTGCACAGTTGCTTGAGAGGCTGATGGATCTTTTCCTAAAATTTAGTGGACTCACGACACTCGTGGCACACCAATCTCACTTCTCGAACCCTAGGTAGAAACCCTAGGGTACACACCAAAAACCCTGTGCCCAATTTTCTCTCTTTTCTTTCTTTTTCTCTCGAAAGGTTTTGGACCTTCACCTCACACACAAGCCTTCCTCACACCCCACTTTCTTTCTCTTAATTTTTCTGCGCACGCCCCACCTTTCTACCATTTTTAAAACAACATCGAACGTGTCTTATCCGCGTGAGAGGATAAAGACAAGTGGTTACACATTTGAATTCAAAACAAATTTGAATTCAAATGAAAACCAACTTATCCCTATCCTTTTGTGCGTGAGAAGAGAAGGGGCGTGGTTCTTTGTGCGTGGAAAATGTTTCATGAGAAACTTTTTCTCATGTAAGTAATGTGGCGCACAAAATGGATAAGGATGAAGGGGCAAGTGATAAGTTATCCATTCAAATTCAAACATGCTTTGAATTTGAATGGCTAACTAATTATTTTATCCATCCATATGGCGCACAAAAGAGGGCGTGGGGAAAGGTTTTGCGTGAGAAAAATTTCATGAGAAGTTTCTTCTCGTGAATTCAAATGGGTGCAAGGAAGTTGGGTGTCACAAGGAATTTAAAACAAGGTGGTTTGATTCAAATTGAGCCAACCTAATCTAAATAGGTTAAGCATAATTAGAATAGATTAAACCCAACATAATTAGGCTTAATTAGGCTCAATAAAATCCTAATTAAATCAAGAATTAATTAAGCCTAATCCCTGATCAAATCAGGGACTAAACTACCTTAGCGATTAGGTCAACATTTAACCTAATCGGGTCAATCCAAACTGAATCCAATTCAATTGGACTTGATCTAAAAATAATTACTCAATCAAATTGAGTTAATTAGTGATCAAATTACTAATTAAATCTCTCATAAATATTGAATCCAAATTTGATGGGCAATCAGGCATCAGAGACCATTGATATGAAACCCTGATCAAAGAATTCAAATTTCAAATTCAAAATTTGAAATTCAAAATTTTGACCCCGGTACCCAAAATGTGTGGAACTCATGATTAGAGAATCCTAATTCTCAATCATAGAGTCCCAGATAGATAAGACTCATAATCAGCCATCAGATCAGAAAGGAACCTCTAATGTGTGTGACCCCGCAGGTTCGAACCTAAGCCGGTAGCACAGGAACCAATTCCTGTACTAATTGAAGTGACCATCTAGCAATGGTACCCGACGATCGGATAGGTCGAATAATCACAATCGCAACATTCAGAACCTACGTGAATATGGTTACCATATAATTCATCCCTTTTGACCCCTATGTTTAGGACGACTCAGGGTTAAACTGTCAACCCTGATGAGATCATCCGAATCGTGCTCAACTCAATTAGTCCTGTGACTCCTCACTAGGACTACTCTGGCCAAGGTTTTACTAAATTGAAACATGACTGTACACAGCTCCTAAACTGGAGTGGTCAATCCCATCTTGACACACGCACCGACAAGTCAAGTACTTGACTACACCCAGCAGCCTTCCGTCATTGAATTAGAAATTCAGGTAGTCCAGTGCCTAAGTGCAGTGAGTTGCTTGCAAGTCACCGTGGCGGTCTCAGGTCGGAGGGACATTTATACCCATATCCCATCGGAGCAAATCTTGACAGCAGAAATAACTCCGAAGTTGGTCACGTTCAGTGCAGATGTACCATTACATCTCACCTGTATGCCATAGGAGTGTCTCCACACTCTTTGATTATGAGGACAACCAACCCATATGGCACACAACGACCTATGCTCCATAAACGTTGTCGTCCTTGATAACAACGTATCATTTGGTCGTGAATATGTTTAAGGACTAAGCGATAAATCCTCCTTTGTCGAGTCTAAATAGTCCTAAGGACTTCACCACAACACAGGAGTTCATTAGAAGATGAAACATTTGTGATGAAAAAATATCAAAATAATTTTTATTTATTTATAATTCATGTACTAATACAAAAGGAGCACAACCGTCAACAGGCTGACGATTGGCTTTGGGATACTATTTCCAACAAGAGGACCGACGGCAGCCGACAGTGGGCCGGTAGAGCGACGGTGCATGGCCCAGGCCTGGACATGCATGCGCGGGCACAGCCCAGGCCCACGTGAGCCCTCACGGGAGCAAAGTAGCCCGGTCCACCATGGATTGGGTGGTGCACAGAGGGGTCTGTAGACCGTAAGACCGTTTCTCTTTGATTTCTCGCGGTCTATCATGGACTGAAGCCATTTCTCGTGCGTTTCTCACAATCCATGGCTTATTCCATGGATCGATGCACGATCGTGTGATTCTAGGTGTTGCCGGTCGAGATCCAACAGTCCAGGAAGGGTTTTTGGATAGTGTTAGGAGTCCTAATCTTGTTGTTTCACAGATTTAAGGCTTTAAAAGGCTTTTTGATTTGTTAATAGATGTGCGTGGTGGTGGTTTCATTCGACAGAACACCCTAGAATAGGGGCGACACCAACAGAAGCAGGAGCAAAGACTCCATGGAGGCTCCTAGATAGCGGACAACAGTGGCTTCAAGGGTTCAGAGTGGTCTTCCTAGAGAGAGCTTTTATGAGGGAGAACTTTCTATGAGGGAGAGATTGGGTGTACGAGATTTAAGGATGAGATCTCCTCTTGTAATATTTTTTTTCTCATAGTGAAATTTGCATGCCCCGTGGAGGCAAGCCTTTTTTTGGCTGATCCACGTATTTGATTATTTCTATTTTATTTCTTCTTTCTTCCTACTGCAACGTGCGGTATGAAAAAGATCCTGAAAGGTGGTGTCCTGATCAGACATCCACCTACAAAAAATCTATTTTTAATAGCCTTCAGTGCATGGTGGACCGACCGCTCAGTCCATAAAATTAGGGGCGTGGTCCATAAAAATAGTTCGCGATGCATGACGTGGTTTTCAGGAGGACAGCTCATTTTTGCCCGATCAGATAGTTGAAATCATGCCAAACATACGATCGAATGATCCAAAATGCATGTTACCATATCAAGCGATGGTGGCCTACTTCTAATGCATGATCCGATGGCCCAAATCGATTTGAAGTGAGATCCAACGACTGTGGTTGGTTGTCGGTTGGAAAAACTAAATAAGGATTTTTTTAGTACCATCTAATGGTCTAGAATAGATCCATCGCTCGATCCAACAGCTGACAGCAATCCCAACTATGAATAGAAGATTCTGAGCACTGATCAATGGTCAAAATTAAATCAATCGTGCGATCCAATGACTAATAATGATCTCGACTGTGATAAGAAGATGAACGATGATTTTTGGGCTGATCTGGATGGTCTAAACAAGATCCAATGGCTAGAATTAAGGGACATGGGTTTAACATGATTTTAAGGAGTTTTGGGACTCCTTTTGCGATCAGAAAAAGGTAAAATATTCATCTATAAATAAGGAGATCCAAGAATAAGAGAAAAAGTAGAGAAAATCAATGGAAAAAAATAAGAAAAAAATAAAAAAAAATAGGAGATGTTTAGGGATCCAAGGAGAAGGAGAGAAGTTGATTCACTCTATGAAGTATGAAAAAAAAAGAGATCGTCAACCATCTTTCCGATGAGACTGTACCGATCAACTTCTGATCTTTGTTATAGTTTTATTTTATTTTATTATTTTTTTTAAATTTTTTATAATTAAATTTTAATTTCAATTAATAAAAAATTTATTATATTTTAAATTTTTATCTTTTATTTTTATTGCAAGTAGATGCTGAGATCTAGTTGAAGTATTGGGAATAGTGTCCCAAAGCCAATCGTCAGTCTGTTGACGGTTGTGTTTATTTTTGTATATGTACATGAATTATGAATTAATAAAAATTATTTTGATATTTTTTAATCATAAAATATTTCATCTTCTAATGAACTCCTATGTTGTGGTGAAGTCCTTAGGACTATTTAGACTCGACAAAGGAGGATTTGTCATTTAGTCCTTAAATCTGTTCGTGACCAAATGATACGTTGTTACCAAGGACGACAACATTTATCAAGCATAGGTCGTTGTGTGCCATATAGGTTGGTTGTCCTCTTAACCAATGAGTGTGGAGACACTGGTATGGCATACAGGTGAGATGTAAGGGTACATCTGCACTGAACGTGACCGACTCCGGAGCTATTTCTGCTGTCAAGATTTGTTCTGATGGAATATAGGTATAAATATCCCTCCGATCTGAGACCGCCATGGTGACTTGCAAGCAACTCACTGCACTTAGGCACTGGACTACCTGAATTTTTAATTCAGTGACGGAAGGCTGCTGGGTGTAGTCAAGTACTTGACTTATCGGTGCGTGTGTCAAGATGGGATTGACCACTCTAGTTTAGGAGCTATGTACAGTCGTGTTTCATTTTAGTAAAACCTTGGCTAGGGTAGTCTTTGTGAGGAGTCACAGGACTGTTTGAGTTGAGCACGATTCGGATGATCTAATCAGGGTTGACAGTTTAACCCTGAGTCGTCCTAAACACAGAGGTCAAAAGGATGAATTATATAGTAACCATATTCACGTAGGTTCTAAGTGTTGCGATTGCGATCATTCAACCTATCCGATCATCGAGTACCATTGCTAGATGGTCACTTCGATTAGTACAGAAATTGGTTCCTGTGCTACCGGCTTAGGTTCGAACCTGCGGGGTCACACACATTAGAGGTTCCTATCTGATCTGATAGCTGGTGAAGAGTTCTTCATGTCTGAGATTCTATGATCGAGAATCAAGATTCTCTGATCATGAATTTCACACATTTTGGGTATCGGGGTCAAGAGTCCCACTGGTTTAGGACTCTTCGATCAGGGTTACATATCGATGAATTCTGATGCCCGATTACCCATCGGATTTAGGCTCAATATTTATGAGAGGTTTAATTAGTAATTTAATTATTAATTAACTTAATTTGATTGAGTAATTAATTTTGGATCAAGTCCAATTGAATTAGATTCAGTTGGGTTTGACCCGATTAGGTTAAGAGTTGACCTAATCGTCGAGATGGTTTGGTCCCTGATTTGATCAGGGATTGGGCTTAATCAATTCCTAATTTGATTAGGATTTTATTGAGCCTAATTAAGCCTAATTTAGTTGGATTTAAATTAGTCTAATTGGGCCTAACTTATTTGGTTCAATTAGGTTGGTTTAAATAATGAAACCACCTTGATCCATTCTCCCTGTGCCACTTCACTTCCACTGCATCCATTTGAATTCATGAGAAGGAAGTTCTCATGAAGTTTTTCTCATGCAAAACCCTCCTCACGCCCTACTTTAATGCACCAAATAAGTAGATAAGGATTATTAGTTGGCCATTCAAATTCAAAACAAAAGTTTGAATTTGAATGAGCAACCAATCTTAGCGCCTTGACCTTATCCTCTTTTAACGCCCCATTTATTACATGAGAAAATATTTCTCATGAAATCACTCATGCACAAATTAAGTCACGCCCTCCTCTTCTCACGCCCTTAGTGGATAGGAATAAATTAATTTCTATTTGAATTTAAAATTTGATTTGAATTCAAATATACAATTACTCATCTTTATCCTATCATGTGGATAAGACGTTTGACATTATTTTAAAAGGAGGAGAAGAGTGGGGCGTGTGAAAAAAAAATTTTGGAGAGAAAAAGAAAAAAAAAAAAGAAAAAATTTTGGAGAGAAAATCTGGGCATGAGGAATCTTTGTGTGCAAGGTGAAGGTCTATATCCTTTCGAGAGAAAAAGAAAGAAAAGAAAGAAAAAGTGTGCGTAGGGTTTCAGTGAATTCTTCAGGGTTTCAGCCTGGAGTTTGGGAAGTAAGAAGGTGAGCTATGAGTGTCGTGAGCCCACCAAATTTCAAAGAGATCTTCAACATCCTCTCAAGTACGTTTGCTAATGATCTGGAGCATCCGAAGAATCGATAGATATCGATCAAAGGAGTTCGATCAGCATCGACCGTCGAAAGGGCTCTACAACGAGCTAGCACTCGTGAGGAGTCGATCAGATCGAGAGCTTCATGTGGATGATCCACAGAGGCCAGACATACTGTGTGACTGCATCGTGATGATCAGATTCTCCCGACGGTAATCAGATTGCGGCAATCTACTATCCGCACAAAGGTATTGTGCTCTGAACACATTACAGTAAAGTGTTTACTGTTCAAATTTGAATTTCAAATTTAAATGCATGCATGCTATATATCATATTTAGATCCTAGTGTAGGATAAACTCTTATTAATTAATTAGATTAATTAATAATTTTCATTGTAAAATAATAATTTTAAAAAAGTTTTAAAATTATCATTTTACCACTGCACTGATTTTCTCCACAAATGGTATCAGAGCGGGTTCTTAGATATGATATATAAATTTGCATGCGTAGATTAAGTTATAATCTAAATGTTTACAATTTAAAATTTAAAATTCAAAATTTAAAATTTGAATTTTGAAAGTTGTTCGAAATTTAAAATTTAAAAATTTGAAATTCAAAATTTGAAAATTAAATTTTTAAATTTAAAATTCAAAATTCAAAATTCAAAATTTGAAATTCAAAATTTGAAATTCAAAAATTTGAGAAATTTAAAATTTGTTTGAAATTTGAATTTCAAAATTTAAAATTTAAAATTTAAAATTTGAAATTTAAATTTTAAAATTTATATATTTAGATATACTTGATGCAAGTAGCAAGTAATCGAATTGGGTTAGTTGCCATGGCCGTCCGGTCATAGGAGAAAAGTAGGATTTAAAGGCCCTCTCCTCCCATTCGATGGGGTCTCCTATGGCAGTAGGGGTGCCGCTGCAATTATATCCCATGCAGATGAAGCAGTGAAAGGTTTAATTGTAAAATTTATCATGAATGTGTTAGATTAGATCTAAAAAAATATTCATGATTTTTTTTAAAGTTATTTTCTGTTATGTAATTAGCAATAGGATTGCTATTTATGAAATGTGCTGATCTATTTGTGAAATGAGTCAACATATTTGTTGAACAGAAAATAAAACCTTTCAAATTTAAAAATTATTTTCGAATTGCCAAACCCTGACCTATCAGCCCAAATACTAAATTAAAAGAATTAAGTGTTGTCTAGTAGGTCTAGAATTGTGAATTAAGACCTAAAACAATTGCATAAACTTGTGGGTCAATGGGTTAGATGGATTAGGTCTATAATTGGGTTAGACCTAAGGTTAGCTTAAAGAAATGGACTAAATTAGAGTAATTGGTCAAATCTAATCAAAAGTTGAATTAGATTAGGTCAAGGATACTCTAGACTCAACTCCAATAGTTGTAGTTGAATGGGTCCATATCTTTAACTAGACCAAGATGGACTTAATTCATGGCTATGTGGTGGAACCCTATTTACTAAGTTGATCAAATTAAAACTAATGAACCGGTTGGTGTCTAAGGTAAGTTTGGCAGTTTGACCAGTGGTTTTTAAGCGGGAGCTACTCGCAGTGATTCGATCTCTGACGAGTTAATGGCTTATCCCCACCACTGATCTCACTTACCTGGCCAACCTGATGAATTAGGTTTTGATTAGATCACTTGGTGATTAGGACTCACCCATGTCATTAGGTAAATCAGTTTGACTGATTTAGGTGTTCCTAATGCCAGCTTTAAGTAAATCCTTTTTAATCTGACTTGGTGAAGTCAGTGGGAGGATTGAAATTGGCTGGATATTTTCTTCTCATCTATTCTTTAATAAAATCCTCAAAAAAAAAATTATTAGGTCCTAAAAATGATTAAGTTATATTGATAACTAAGTCATAGCCTCCCATTAAGTGAGTGATAATGAGTCTATTAGTTTAATAATCATTGGAGGCCCAAAGGCCTGGTGCTTATTGACTAATGGAATTATCATTCATAGTATGATAATTTGATTTGAGTCTTCCATGATGGTGGTCAGGTTGGCCGGCCAAAGTCGGGCCTGATCATTTATTGGTCCGATTCACCAAATCAAGTCATGTTAATGGTTGGACCTAACCAGATCTTTTCAGTGGAGGCCAAAGCCTACTGATTAGGTTCAGGGGCAAAATCAATTATTAGAAGTTGTTTAGAGAAACAACTGGTTATGAACCTACCCATAGATGCACATGGGTTGACCAACCAAAGTTGGGCTCGTGTAGTCTGTGTGGATTCTAGTACGCACTAAGGAATTAAAGTAATTCCTCGACTTGGAGATTGAGGCTACCAATTCGTAAAAATACTGGGAGAAACTTTAGACTAAAGTCCAAGTCTTTAGTTTTAATAATTTATGTACTAATATAGGTCTGGTTTTCCTTTATGCAGCTCTGGCCACTACCCTTTCGCTTCGGTCATTATTAGATAATGACAAGCTCATGGGACCTAATTTCGATAGCTGGTATCGAAAATTAAAAATCGTCCTTGAGCATGAGTGGATCCTTTATGTAGTAACGGATCTGGCACCTGAGGAGCCAGCCTTGAATGCTAGAGGGATGGTCCGAGACACTTACCAGATGTAGCTCAATGACTGCACCACCATTCGATGCATTATGCTGGCGGCAATGAATGATGAGTTCAGCCACAGGTTCGAGAATGTCCAACCACAGGAGATGCTTCAAATGTTGAACGACTCCTTTGGCATGCCTGACGACGTTGAAAGGCACAAAACTAGTTGTACCATTTTCAATGCTCGGATGAGGGATGGAACCTCAGTCACTGATCATGTATTGTATATGATCGAAATGATTGAGTGCCTAAGTAAACTGGGCTTTCCCCTGCACGAGCAGCTTGGTAAGGATGCGATCCTTAATTCTCTACCCAAGTCCTACCTTCCCTTCCTTACTCATTTTCGAATGACAAAGCCTGCAGTGAACTACCACGGCTTGTTGGGGTTGCTGCAGAACTTTGAGAAGGACCACCAGCTCCATAAGGAGTCGGTAAATGTTGTGGGAGGGTCTTCTTCTGATCGTCGACCCTTTAAGAAAGGGAAGAAGAATAAGAAGAAGAATAAGAAGGTGCAGCCGCATGTTGGGATGTCTGCACAGGGTCAGACCAAGAAGCGCAAGCCTGACCAGAGCCAGGCGGAGTGCTTCTTTTGCAAGAAGCAGGGACACTGGAAGAGGAACTGTCCTCTATACATTGCCTCACTGGACTCGAACAGGTCGAAGAAGAAGCAAGGTACTTATATGATAACACCTTGCAACTTTTCCATTTGTGATACTACTGCCTGGGTATTAGATACCGGAAGCCCTTATCATATTTGTAATTCGATGTAGGGTCTGCAGGTTAGTAGGAGATTTGATGAAGGCGAGAGATTCCTGAACGTTGGAGATGGAAGCAAAGTTCCAGTTCTAGCATTAGGAATCATGAACCTTGTAATCAATTCTCGAAATATAATTCTGAGTGAATGTCTCTATTGTCCAAGCTTTTTATTAAATATTATTTCTGTAGGCCTTTTGGCCATGAATGGTTATCAATTTTTAATAAAAGAAAATATTTGCAATATCATTTTGAATGGTGTTACAATGTTTGTTGGACAACTTAATAATGGAATTTACTTTCTATCACAACCTGTTAATGTGGTTCAAACCTCCGGTAAACATCCTAGAATAGATAATGTGTCAGAAGTCTACCTTTGGCACTGTAGGTTAGGTCATATCAATAAAAATAGGATAAACAGGTTGGCTCAAGAAGGAATTCTTGAAGTAGGTGATTATGAATCACTTCCAACCTGTGAGTCCTGTCTTCTTGGTAAAATGACCAAGTCACCTTTTACTGAAAAAGGTAAGCGAGCCAGTGAACTCTTGGCTCTGGTACATTCTGATGTATGTGGACCCATGAGCTCAGGTGCAAGAGGTGGATATTTCTACTTCATAACCTTCACAGACGACCTATCGAGGTATGGGTATATCTATTTAATGAAGAATAAGTCGGAGTCATTTGAAATATTCAAACTATTCTGAAATGAGGTAGAAAAACACACTGGAAAGTGTATTAAAACTCTTCGATCTGATCGAGGAGGTGAATACCTTTCCAATAATTTTTTGACATATCTTGGGGAGAATGGGATTCTCTCTTAGTGGACACCTCCTAGAACACCACAGCATAATGGTGTGTCTGAAAGGAGGAATCGGACCTTGTTGGACATGGTTTGATCCATGATGGGGTTTGCTGGTCTGCCGATCTCCCTTTGGGGATATGTATTCGAATCGGCTTGTTACCTTCTAAATAGGGTTCCGAGTAAGTCTGTAACCAAAACATCATATGAGATATGGATAGGATGTAAGCCAGTACTCTCGCACCTTAGGGTTTGCGGGTGTCCAGCTTATGTTAAATATTTAATTACGGACAAGCTTGGACCTAGGTCTGACAAGTGTAATTTTATTGGGTACCCAAAAGAGACCAAAGGGTATTACTTCTACCTAGCTGATGTGTTGTGATCCAAGTGGTGTGCCCAAGGCCCAGGGGACCAAGGCTAAGGCCAAGGTCCATCATTCATGAGGGCTTCATGGAGGCTCTAGGGCTAGTTAGGCCCTAGGTTGAACGGCTGTGGGCCTTTCGGGTTCTTGAGGTCTAGGTTATGTGGGCCTCAAGGGACCAACTCTTTATGGGCCAGGTCTGGACCCAGGATAGGTGAGATTAGGTTGAGTCATGGGTGTACATGGGTTTGGGTTAACCTAATCTCCCATAGAGTTGGTCAAGGGAGTTTTGGGTTTGGGTCACTTGATCCTGTGTTTATATATACATGTACTGTGTATAGGTTTGATTAAGCCAAGAAAATACAGAACTCTTTCTCCCAAGACTCTATCTCTCTTCTCTCTCTCTCTCCAGCCATTCTCCATGCCCCAGGAGCAAGAAACCCTAGGGTTTCTTGCCGCCAGGTCCATAAAAGGAAAGAAAAGCAAGGAGGTGCTAGCCCCTTCCCCCTTGCAGCTGCCGACTCTCTCTCTTCTCTCTCTCCTGCAGTCACCCAAACTCCAAGTCCAGGACCTGGGATCTCTTGTAAAGAGGTTGATACAAGTCTCTTTCAGATCTGGAGTTGATCTGAGGTCGTTTGAGGTGCGGGTGAGATCTCCATCAACAGATCTACAAGAAAGGCTACAGCAGGATAGATCTGTAAGTCTGTCTCCATCTACCTTCTTCCCCATCTAGAATATCCCAATTTGAGATCTACAAATTGGAAGACCTCGGTCCAGGCCTGATCTGATTGGGTACTAGATCTTGGATTTTTTAGAGGTGATTTTAGAGGTGTTCTTCATCTGGAATGAAAGGCTGACGAAGAAGACAGCAACCAAGCTGATTTCGTCAAGGGCCTTTGATCGAGTCCAGGAGTCTCCAGATCTGTTTGTTGCTGGTTCTGCTGCACCCAAGATCCGTGGGAGGAGCCAGAATCATGTTTCAATAGTTGGTATTAGAGCCATGGTGGTGAGGAAGCGGTTCCAAGCACGAGAAGTTGAAGATCCCAAGTGCTGAAAATTTTCAGCAAGGTACCATCAAAGTATATTCTACACTTCTTGATTTTATATTGCTTGTTTGGCTTAGATCCAGTCATGGACAGCAATATGAAGGTCGATGTCGAGAAGTTTGATGGCAAGAAAAATTTTTTTATGTAGAAAATTCGGGTGGAGGATCTTCTGGTGCAAGCAGATCTGGATCAGGCTTTGGATGAGAAGCCTGAGGGAATGACAGATAGACAGTGGGCATCGTTGGAGAAGAAAGCATGCTCGGTGATCAGAGGATGTTTGACGGATGCGGCGTTGTATTCGGTGCTAGAAGAAAAGACCCCGAAGGGTCTTTGGTCGAAGTTGCATACCATGTATATGGGGAAGAATATGTGCAACAAGCTAATGCTGAAGAAGAGGTTGTACAGTCTTCGGATGCAGGAGGGATCTGATGTGATTGGCCATATTCAGAGGTTCGACCAGTTGTGCACATAGTTGATGAATATCGGGGTGAAGCTGGATAAGAAGGACAAGTCTCTGTTGCTTTTGTGTTCACTGCCAGGATCATATGACTCTTTGGTGACTACATTGCTCTACGGTAAGGACACTCTGAAATATGAGGACATGGTCTCGGTGCTGAGGTCTAATGAGCAAAGGAAAAAGTTGATCAGAGATCGGGCTCCCCAGGAGGGTTTGACAGTAGAGGAGAGGACAAGTAGAGGCAGAGGCAGAAGCAAGTCCAGGGGCGGTCCAAGTCCAGGAAGGGAAAGAAAGAGATGAAATGCTTCAAGTGCAACGAGTTCAGGCACTTCAAGCGAGAATATCCACTATGGAAGAGCAAGAAGGGAGAAAGAAGTGGCTCAGAATCAGTGAGTGCAGTTGCTGGGCAGCAGGTAGAGGATGATCTACTTGTGGTATCAGATGGTCACAGGCATTACATAGAGGAGTGGACACTAGACTCTGCGTGCTCACATCACTACACCAAGACATACACCAAGACAGATGAGGGATCAGTGACTCTAGGCGACAATCATCCTTGCAAGATGGCTGGGATAGGGACAGTTAGGGTGAGGATGTTTGATGGGATTGTGAGGACATTGACAAATGTAAAGCACATCCCGGATTTGGAAAAGAATTTGGTGTCACTAGGCTACTTGGAATGCAGTGGATACAGCTTCAGCAGTAGGGCTAGAAGCGGAGTACTGAACATCTCCAATGGAGCTATGGTATTGATGAGAGGCAGGAGATTGGACAATAACCTCTATTGCATGGAGGGATCTGTGGTGACAGGGGAGTCTGATGCAGTAGCTGCAGCACAGGACCAGCAGGGGGCTTACTGGATGTGGCACTACCACCTAGGCCACATGGGTGACAAGGGACTGAGGGAGTTGAGCAGGAGAGGACTCATCTCTGATCTGGAGGATGGTGCTACAGGGGAGATCTGTGAGCCTTGCCAGATGAAAAAGCAGAGGAGAGTTCAGTTCAACATCAGTACAGCCCATAGTGCAGCCCCTCTGGAGTTAGTACACACGGATGTGTGGGGACCAGCCCCAGTTTTAGCTAGGAATGGGGCCAGATACTTCATGACCCTGATTGATGATTTCTCAAGAAAACTTTAGATTTACTTCATGAGAGAGAAGTCAGAGGTCTTCACCAAGTTCAAGATCTGGAGAGCTGAAGTGGAGAAGGAGCAGGGGAGGAGCGTGAAGTGTCTGAGGTCAGACAATGGCGGGGAGTACACTAGTAGAGAGTTTCAGGACTACTATGAGGAGTGTGGGATCAGGAGACACTTCTCAGTTAAGGGGACTCCACAGCAGAATGGGGTGGCCGAGAGGATGAATAGAACACTTCTGGAAAAGGCATGATGCATGAGGCTGCAGGCAGGGTTCCAAAGGAGTTCTGGGTTGACACAGTTGACGCAGCGAGTTACTTGATCAATCGATCACCTCACACCAGATTGGATGGCAGGCTTCCAGAGGAGGTGTGGTCTGGGAGGACAGTTGGGCTGGGCCATCTATGGGTATTTGGGTGCACGGCCTATGTGCACATTGGAGCTGGTGAGTGGAGCAAGCTAGACGCCAGATCACGCAAGGTAGTATTTCTAGGCTATCCACGAGGAGTCAAGGGATACAGGCTATGGGATCCCTTGAAAAAGAAAGTCATCATTAGTCGGGATGTGACTTTTGATGAGGAGTCAGTCCTATGGAGGCGAGCAGGCATGGAAAAGCAGCAGGAGCAGGAGGAGGTCCAGCAGGGCACTGCTGGACAGCTAACCTCTTTGATTTTGCCTCTTGCAGGTACTACTGGAGGACATGACATTCAGGTGGAGCACCTACCTAAGGTGTCTTCACAGGTGGAGAGGACTCAGATGGATGATCGAGGTAGAGAGGTCCAGCAGGAGCGAGCTGGACCGAGGACTGATATCGATGTTGCCCTACACAAGCCCAAGAGGACCATCAGGCAACCGGACCGATATGGCTTCGAGGAGATGCTGTCATATGCCCTGGTGACAGTGAATGGAGACCCATATACGTATCAGGAGGCTATTGAGAGCCTGGACAGAGAGCGGTGGGTCCAAGCGATGTCCGAGGAGATGCAGTCTCTCCACCAGAACCAGACGTGATGATTGGTGCAGTTGCCATAGGGGAAGAGGCCCATTGGCTGCAAATGGATCTACAGTCGCAAGGAAGGGCCTTCAGAGCAGGGAGGTATCAGATTCAAGGCGAGGTTAGTGGCCAAGGGATACTCCCAGAAGGAAGGCATCGACTTCAGTGAGGTCTTCTCTCTCATCGTCAGACATACTTCCATCAGAGTGTTGCTGAGCATTGTAGCAGCTCAAGATTTAGAGCTGGAGCAGATGGATGTCAAGACGGTGTTCCTCCATGGGTATTTGGAGGAGAGGATTTACATGGAGCAGCCACCTGGTTTCAGGGATCCAGGATTAGAGGGAAAGGTTTGTTTGTTGCAGAAGTCGCTGTACGGGCTGAGGCAGTCGCCGAGGCAATGGTATAAGCGGTTCGACTCCTATGTGCGCAGTATTGGACTTTCCAGGTGCGAGTTTGATCCCTGTGTTTATGTTCAATCTCTTGAGGATGGTTCTAGGGTATTCCTATTCTTGTATGTGGATGACATGCTTATAGCATGCAAGAGTAGGAAGGTTGTGCAGGATCTGAAGGCATCCTTATCTCGGGAGTTTGAGATGAAGGATTTGGGCCCTACAAGGAAGATCCTAGGCATGGAGATTTTCAGAGACCGAGCCCGGAGGGTGCTGCATCTATCTCAGGGGGGATACATATAGAAGATCTTAGAGAGGTTCAGGATGAAGGGAGCAAAGCCGATGGAGCTGCCACTTGCCGGTCACTTCAGACTCTCGAAGACCATGGCACCACAGACTGAGGTGGAGGCTCAGGAGATGGAGAAGGTTCCTTATGCTTTCAGGAGTTGGGAGCTTGATGTATGCGATGGTCTGTTGTAGGCCAGACATCGCTCATGCAGTGAGTCAGGTTAGCAGGTGAAGGAGTTCGACGACTAAAGCCATTCACTAAAGCCATTGCGGTGAAGGAGTTCGACGACTACAAGTCGAAGATGGGTATTAGATACTGCACCGATTGGCTTTAGGCCAAGTGGAAGATTATTGGGAATAGTGTCCCAAAGCCAATCGTCAGTCTGTTGATGGTTGTGCTCATTTTTGTATATGTACATGAATTATGAATTAATAAAAATTATTTTGGTATTTTTTCATCACAAAATATTTCATCTTCTAATGAACTCCTATGTTGTGGTAAAGTCCTTAGGACTATTTAGACTCGACAAAGGAGGATTTATCATTTAGTCCTTAAATCTGTTCGCGACCAAATGATACGTTGTTACCGAGGACGACAACGTTTATCAAGCATAGGTCATTATGTGCCATATAGGTTGGTTGTCCTCTTGACCAATGAGTGTGGAGACACTGGTATGGCATACAGGTGAGATGTAAGGGTACATCTGCACTGAACGTGACCGACTCTGGAGCTATTTCTGCTGTCAAGATTTGCTCCGATGGAATATGGGTATAAATGTCCCTCCGATCTGAGACCGCCACGGTGACTTGCAAGTAACTCACTGCATTTAGGCATTGGACTACCTGAATTTTTAATTCAGTGACCGAAGGCTGCTGGGTGTAGTCAAGTACTTGACTTGTCGGTGCATGTGTCAAGATGAGATTGACCACTCCAGTTTAGGAGCTGTGTACAATCATATTTCATTTTAGCAAAATCTTGGCTAGGGTAGTCTTTGTGAGGAGTCATAGGACTGTTTGAGTTGAGTACGATTCAGATGATCTAATCAGGGTTGACAGTTTAACCCTGAGTCGTCCTAAACACAGAGGTCAAAAGGATGAATTATACAGTAACCATATTCATGTAGGTTCTGAGTGTTGCGATTGCGACCATTTGACCTATCCGATCATCGAGTATCATTGCTAGATGGTCACTTCGATTAGTACAGGAATTGGTTCCTGTGCTACCAGCTTAGGTTCGAACCTGCGGGGTCACACACATTAGAGGTTCCTATCTGATCTGATAGCTGATGAAGAGTCCTTCATATTTGAAATTCTGTGATCGAGAATCAGGATTCTCTGATCACGAATTCCATACATTTTGGGTACCGGGATCAAGAGTCCCACTAGTTTAGGACTCTTTGATCAGGGCTACATATCGATGAATTCTGATGCCCGATTATCCATCGGATTTGGACTCAATATTTATGAGAGGTTTAATTAGTGATTTGATCATTAATTAACTCAATTTGATTGAGTAATTAATTTTAGATCAAGTCCAATTGAATTGGATTCAGTTGGGTTTGATCCGATTAGGTTAAGAGTTGACCTAATCATCGAGATGATTTGGTCCCTGATTTGATCAGGGATTGGGCTTAATCAATTCCTGATTTGATTAAGATTTTATTGAGCCTAATTAAGATTAATTTAGTTGGATTTAAATTAGTCTAATTGGGCCTAACTTATTTGGTTCAATTAGGTTGGTTTAAATAATGAAACCACCTTGACCTCTATTCTCCTTGCACCACCTCACTTCCACTGTGCCCATTTGAATTCATGAGAAGGAAGTTCTCATGAATTTTTTCTCACGCAAAGCCCTCCTCATGCCCTACTTTAATGCACCAAATGAGTGGATAAGGATGATTAGTTGGCCATTCAAATTCAAAACAAAAGTTTGAATTTGAATGAGCAATCAATCTTAGCACCTTGATCTTATCCTCTTTTAACGTCCCATTTATTACACGAGAAAATATTTCTCATGAAATCACTCACACACAAATTAATCCACGCCCTCCTCTTCTCACACCTTTAGTGGATAGGAATAAATTAGTTTCTATTTGAATTCAAAATTTGATTTGAATTCAAATGTATAATTACTCATCTTTATCCTCTCACGTGGATAAGACATTTGACATTGTTTTAAAATGAGGAGAAGAGTGGGGCGTGTGAATGAAAAATTTTGGAGAGAAAAAGAAAGAAAAAAAAGAAAAAAATTTGGAGAAAAAATCTGGGCGTGAGGAATCCTTGTGTGCAAGGTGAAGGTCTATATTCTTCCGAGAGAAAAAGAAAGAAAAGAAGGAAAAAGTGTGCACAGGGTTTCAGCCTGGAGTTCGGGAAGTGAGAAGGTGAGCTACGAGTGTTGTGAGCCCACCAAATTTTAAGAAGATCTTCAACATCCTCTCAAGCACGTCTGCTGATGATCCAGAGCATCCAAAGAATCGACAGACATCGATCGAAGGAGTTCGATCAGCATCGGCCGTCGAAAGGGTTCTACAACGAGCTAGCACTCGTGAAGAGTCGATCAGACCGGAAGCTTCGTGTGGACGATCCACAGAGATCAGACATACTGTATGACTACATCATGATGATCAGACTCTCCCGACAGTGATCAGATTGCGGCAATCTACTATTCGCAAAAGGTATTGTGTTCTGAACACATTATAGTAAAGTGTTTACTGTTCAAATTCAAATTTTAAATTTAAATACATGCATGCTATATATCATATTTAGATCCTAATATAGGATAAACTCTTATTAATTAATTAGATTAATTAATAATTTCCACTGTAAAATAGTGATTTTGAAAAAGTTTTAAAATTACCATTTTACCCCTGCACTGATTTTCCCCACAAGAAGATCTTAGTATCAATTTATTTTTATGCTCTTTAAATTTTTATTATTTATTTTTATTGTAAGTAGAAGCTAGAATCTAAATAGTAGATCTTAGTATCTGATTTAGTATTTATACTTTTAATTTTTATTTTTTGACTTAAATTATTTTTCTTAAATTTTATTTTTTTTTATAAAATTAAAGATTTCAAATCAAAATACTATCTTCTCTGTGGATTCGATCCGACTCACTATTTTTTTTATATTTTTAATTTTTAAAAATTAAAATTAATTTGATAATCATGGTATCCTAACGACAACATTGCGATCCTATCAGATACCCATAGAGGTAGCATACTTGTATTGCTGATTTAGTACCTGATCAACCTCAGATCCAGAGATTGAATTGGATTCAACTTTAGTTGTAGGTTTGAGACAAAAAAAAAGTGATTCAGGTATGTAAATTGATTATAGACTTTCTTCATTCATCCTAAAATCAGTTTATATTAATTTTAATTTATAAACTAGATCCATAGATATTTTCATATGATGAATGTATGCTTTGATTAAAAATATTTTAATCTAATTTTTTTGCTACATTTTAGATTTAAAAAATTTTTAAAATCCATATATACTAGTATCTGTAGAAAATTCAATAGTGGTATCAGAGCTACATGTTTATATATATGAAAGTAGCATAAAAGTTTTGAAAATTATTTTCAAAATTCTATTTTTAGTTCATATATGTGATGTATGTATTTATATTCAGATCTGAAAAGTATTTTAGTTCTGATTTTCATTCATATATGCGATATATGAAAGTATGCATAGATTAGAAAATAAATTTTTATGATCTAAATTTTTTATATATACAGTATATGATGGTATATTTAGATTTGAAATTAATTTTTAAAAAAATTAAAATTTTTTATATGTATGATATATGATTGCATGCATGTTCTGAAAATATTTTGAAAATCAAAAATTTATTTTTTATATAATAAATTTAGATCTAAAATTATTTTTATGATCTGAAATTAGTGTGTGCATGAATCGTTGGGTATGGGTAGTTTTGCATTAGGTCATATAATTGGATTGCATCTTAGGTTATGATTAAATCATATTGGATCGAAATTGATATAGCTATTGATTAAATCAAGTCAAGTATTAATTTGGGTAAGATCAATTAAGTTTATTATTCTACAAGTATTATAGATTGAGTTGATTAAATTTTATATGTAGAATCGAGTCAATCTAAGGATCTAATTTGGCTTCATGGTTCGAACCCGATTCACCTAAGTTGACTAATTGAAACCAATAAGCCATTTGGTGTCTAAGGCAAGTCTCGATCGATGATTTTTAATTAGGAGGCTACTAACCTAGATAATTAAGCCTACGATAAGTTAATGGCGTACCTTTCCATTGATCTCGCTTACCTGATCAATTGGATGATTGGATTTATTAGTTGCTAAGGTGCTTTGGTTTAGCCCATATCAGTTGGATCGATCATGTGATGACTGATTAGATGAGATCTGACCTAAATCTTCCTAACAAATATTAAGCCTCATGGTCTTCCACTATTGTAGAAGTATGGCATGGTACTGACGTTGACTGTTCTCAGCTGGTTGCAGTGGTTCAGTTGCATCGAGAATATGCAACCACTCTACTAGCAAAGAGTTGCTCCAAGGTGAAGATGGGGTTGGGCTCAATATATATTATTTGAGGGACTCAATGATGGTTTCGCACATGCTCGTGAACGGTGGGTCTCTGGCTTAACTAAGAAGTGAGGTAATATGTGTTATCTGAACTCTCATGACTTAGAGATCAAGTCACTGCAATATGCTTAGAGAAGTATTTAGGCAAAGAGTTACCTACACTTCATTGTGCATGTTATCAATAACTATTAGGTGAAGTGCATGGTATCGATAGAACCGCAGTATCCATTAAAAATCTTGTATTGGTCGCATCAGATTTTCTCTTTCCATTCGGAGAGTGTCGGAATTCAAAAAAAATAGTGGGAGTCTATTTACATCTAAAAGTTTCTAGAGCAAATATAAATTTAAGTATAAATATCTAATTAGAATCTCTACTCTCACAGAAAAATAATGTCGGCCTCTAACCCACTAGCCCGCATTCTTGAAACCAACTGTCTGACTGGCATAAATTTTAAAGACTGGCTCAGAAATCTCATGATAGTCCTGATATCTGAGAAAATTAGGTATGTACTTGACCAGGATGCTCCAGCATTACCAGCCCTTTCTATGACAAAGCAAAAAGCTACTCTGGATAAATGGATGGATGATGACCTTAGAGAGAAGTACTATGTGCTGGCTTTCATGTCAAATGAGTTGCAGAGCCAGCATAAGCACATGTCCACTGCCCGTGCCATAATCACTCACCTGTAAGAGTTGTGCGATGAGCAGAGCCAGATCATATGTTTCAAATTGTCCAAGTGATTGTTCATTATGAAGATGCACAACAGATAGTCAATCCACGATCATTGTATGATAATGATCAAGGACCTTGAGGAGCTTGAAAAGCTCGGACTTACTATGTAGAGAGAGTTAAAGAGGGGATTTGATCCTCCAATCTCTGACTAGTTTGTTTGGGCAATTTATTATAAACTACCATATAAATAAATTAGACTGCAACTTACTCGAGTTGGTCAATATACTGGTCACTACTGAGGATACCTTAAAAAGTTCAAGGGGCACTGTTCTTGCTATTGAGCGGGCACCTTCCAAGAAAAAGTCTCAAGGGAAGAAAAAGAACAAACCTGTAAAGAAGTAGAAGAAGGAGAGCAAATCTAAGAAGGACACTCCGAAGAAAGTTGTGGAGAAGGAAAAGAGTCTTCACTACAACTCCAACGGCTATTGGAGGATAAACTTGTAGGAATCAGATCTAGGGTTTCAGGGTTAGATCTTGAAGCTTTTTCAAGATCATACAGTGGAAGACTAAAATAAATCAAAATTTATTTTTTAAAATTAGAGAATCTCTAGATCTAAGATCCTATTACATGATTATTGCATAGAATTAAATCAGAAATTAAAAAATATATATACAATATGAACTACATATTGATCATATCAATATGTTTCTATACTACATCTATTGTATGTATTAAACAATAGATCAGATCTATTATCTTGCAAGTTAGATGTTCTAACCTCACTGATCCGGGCTTGAGGATGATGTTGCAAGCCGCACATGCATCCGACCTCTAAGAGTCGTTCACATGAGCCCACGAATCTCGATCAGAAGTCCTGCTTTAGGAAATCAGCATAGTATGCTAGTACTGCACTGATCCTTCTTTGATGGTTGATCAGGTGCCTCCTTCTTCTTGATTTGAACTCTTCCAAAGATAAAAAGTAAGAGGAGGAGTTTCAGATCTGAGATGCTCTCAGGAAACTCAAGATGGAGGGGGGAAAGATATGAAAACAAACAACCCTAGAAGAAGATCCTCTTCTTCTTCTCATTTCTCTCTCTAGACACCCTAACTTGTGTCTATTATATCTCCACGACCCAAAGGTATTTCTCTCTAATTTTTGGATGACCCAAAGTTATCTCAAATCTCTATCTTCACCAAAACTTTCATGAAGAAACTCATTTTATACAAAGAGATATGATAGAGTCCTTGTCTAGGTCAAATACCTAGTCAAGGCTTATCCAAATATGGCAAGATAAGGGGCGCCCAACTCTTGAGCACCTCCTCCTTATTTTCATGCATGGATTACTAAAAAAGGGTGCACAATGTGTTCCTTAAAAGCCACAAAAATTTCAAAAAAAATTTGGATAAATTCGGTGCAAAATTGAAAGAGTTTTGGATTTCTAAAACTCTATCTCATAGAATTCGAAATCCAAACTTATTCCTCTTTGATTTGATCCAAACCACCTTCCATGTAAGAAAGAAGAGAGGAAACCTTTTATGAACATGGGAGAGACCTGGGAGAGGGCTTTTATCACTCAAAATAAGAAGAGATTGGCATTGAATGAGAGAGAGGGCGTGGGGAAGGCTTATGTGGCGCAAGGTGGAATCCTAGTCTTACTAGGATTCTATTTTATGACTTGTTTTAACTTGGTTTCTCAAACCAAATCAAACCAAAATTAGATCAACCCAATTAAAATAGGTCTTAACCCAATTAAGAACCTAATTTAATCAAATTAAATTAGATTTAAATTAAATTTAATTTTTTAATCAAATTAGAAATTAGATTGACCCAAGTCCTAGTTGAACTAGGACTAGTTTTTTCTTGCACTTGACTTATCCAATAAACCAATTGGACTTGATCCAATCAAGTCCAAAGTAAATCTAATTAAATTATATTTAATTAAACTTAATCTTAGCCCATTGGCTTAATCAAATTAAGCCAATTAGCAATCGAATTGCTAATCGATCCTCCTGCAACACTTGCACTGGGTTAAATATCAATCGTATTGATCATTTAACCTTAGAACGATTCTTAATCGTTGATCAACCATCCGATCGGATCATGAACTCTAATGTGTGTGACCTCATAGGTTCGAACCTAAGCTGATAGCATAGAAATAAATTTCTGTACCAATCGAAGTGACCATCTAGCAATGGTACCCGACGATCGGATAGGTCGAATGTGTAGAACAACATCCTTAGAACCCATGTGGATATAGTTTTCATATAATTCATCCCCTTGACCAAAATGATCATAGGACACCCCAGAGTTCAACTGTCAACTCTGATTAGGTTGTCCACATTGTATTTCAAAATATCAAATCCATCTGATGGATTATCCTGGTCAAGATTTTGCTAAATTGAAATACAGCGACTCATTCTTCTCCAACTCTTGGAGTGGTCAATCCCATCTCGATCACACTCTGACTTTACAAGTACTTGACTGTACCCAGAAGCCTTCCATCCCTGAATTAGAAATTCAATTAGTCTAGTGCCAAAGCACAGTGAGTTGCTTGCAAGTCACTGAGGCGATCTCAGGTTTAAGGGACACTTATACCTATATCCCATCAGAGACATTCTCGACAGCAGAATACTCTGGATGGTCACATTCAATGATGATGTACCAGTACATCTTACCTGTATGCCATACCAGTGTCTCTACACTCTTTGGTTAAGAGGACAACCAACCCATATGGCCTACAGCATCCTATGCTCGATAGAAGCTGTCGTCCTTATTAACAGCCTATCATTTGATCGTGAACTGTTTTAAGGACTAATCGATAAATCCTCTCTTTATCAAATCTAAATAGTCCTAAAGACTTCATCATAACAATGGAGTTTATTTGAAGATGAAAGCTTATGATAAAAATGCCAAATATATTTTATTTATTAACAAATCAATTACAATACTTGGTTGCTCAACCGTCAACAGCTTGACGATTGGTTTTTTGGGACACATTTTCCAACAACTCTCACTTGTCCCAAAGCCACTCGGCACAGTATCTAATACCCATCTTTGACTTGTGATTGTCGAACTCCTTTATCGCCAGGGCTTTAGTGGAGGGGTCGGCCAGGTTCTCCTTTCCGTCGATCTTCTGAAGGTCGACGTCACCTCGATCCACGATCTCCCAGACCAGGTGGAAGGGTGCAAGATGTGCTTCGTCCGCTGATGTGCTTTGGGTTCCTTCACCTAAGCTATGGCACCAGTGCTGTCGCAGTAGAGCAGGATCAGACCATTGAGGGAGGGTGCTACTTCGAGCTCGTTGATGAATTTTCTCAGCCACACAGCTTCCTTCGCGGCATCCGATGCTGCGATGTACTCCACTTCACAAACAGAGTCCGCCACAGTATGCTGCTTGGAACTCTTCTAGTAGATGGCTCCACCATTCAGAGTAAAGATATAACCCGACACGCTCCTGCTGTCATCATGATCAGATTGAAAGCTAAAGTCTGTGAACCCCATAAGTTTCAGATCTGACTCGTCATAAACCAACCATTGGTCCTTAGTATTTCTCAAATACTTAAGGATGGCTTTAACCACTTTCCAGTGATTTTCTTCAGGATCAGATTGGTATCTACTCACTACTCCTAGTGAGTATGCCACATCTGGTCTTGTACATGTTGTAGCGTACATGATAGATCCCACGACTGAAGCATATGGGACTCTACTCATACGCTCTCTCTCTTCAGGAGTTGTCGGACAATCCTTCTTAGAGAAAAAAATTCTATGGCCTATCGGTAGATAGTCCTTCTTGGAATTCTCCATGCTGAACCTCTTCAGCACAGTGTCTATGTACATGGACTGGGATAACCCAAGCATCCTTTTAGATCTATCCCTATAGATCTTCATCCCCAGGATGTAGGATGCTTCACCTAAGTCCTTCATGGAGAACTGTGATGATAACCAAACTTTTATTCCCTGTAGTGCGGGGATGTCATTCTCGATTAAGAGAATGTCATCCACATACAAGATAAGAAATACCACAACTGGACCATTTGCCCATTTATAGATGCAGGGCTCTTCTCCATTCTTAATGAAGCCATACATTTTGATCACCTTATCAAAACACATGTTCCAACTCCGAGAAGCTTGCTTCAATCCATAAATGGATCTCTAAAGCTTGCACACCTTGGACTCATCTGTGGATGTAAACCCCTCAGGTTGTATCATATACACCTCTTCGATCAGCTCTCCATTCAGGAAAGCTATCTTTATATCCATCTGTCAGATCTCATAATCCAGATGGGCAGCTATTGCAAGCATTATCCGAATGGATTTCAGCATTGTCACAGGAAAAAATGTCTCGTCATAGTCAATACCATAACGTTGATGATACCCCTTGGCGACCAGACGGGCTTTATGGGTCTCCACCTTTTCGTCTGCACCTCTCTTCCTTTTGAAGATCCATTTACACCCAATGGGTTTAACCCCTTCAGGTGGGTCAACTAATGTCCATACATCGTTGACCTTTCATGGACTCCATTTTAGATTTCATGGCTTTAAGCCATTTCTTGAAATCAGGTCTCTGCATTGCATCCATATAGGTGATCGGATCCTCATTATTCTCATCAAGTTCGATGGGATCACCATTTTGGACCAAGAATCTGTAATATCTGTCCGGCTGATGCAGTACTCTATCGGATCACCTTAATGGTGCAGGTACATTGGTCTCCGGATCTGATCTAATCATATCCGACTCAGGTTCAGCTATTGGTGTCGATCTTTCTACCTGTTGAACTTCATCAAGTTCAACCTTAGAGGCAACGATTCCTTCACCAAAGAACTCTTTTTCTAAAAAAAATTGCCTTAAGGCTGACGAACACCTTTTGTTCATCAGCATGGTAGAAAAAAATATCTTTTTGTCTCTTTGGGGTACCCTATGAATGAGTATTTGTCAGACCTAGGTCTAAGTTTGTCTGTGACTAATCGTTTGACATAGGTCGGGCACCCCCAGACCCTAAGGTGTGAAAGTGCTGGCTTACGTCCTGTCCATATCTCATATGGAGTCTTAATTATGGACTTATTGGAATCCTATTTAACAGATAATAGGCCGATTCGAGTGCATATCCCCAGAAGGATATCGACAAGCTAGCAAAACCCATCATGGATCGGACCATGTCTAACAGAGTCCAATTTTTCCTTTCAGACACACCATTATGCTTGTGGTGTTTCTGAAGGAGTCCATTGGGAGAGAATCCCATTCTCTTCTAGATATGTGAAAAACTCACTAGAAAGGTATTCTCCTCCTCGATCTGATCGAAGAGTTTTAATACTCTTTCCAGTTTATTTTTCTACTTCACTTCAGAATCGTTTGAACATTTCAAATGAATCCGACTTATGTTTCATCAGATAGACATATCCATATCGGGATAGGTCATCCATGAAAGTTATGAAGTAGAAATATCCACCTCTAGCACTGGTGCTCATGGGTCCGCATACATCAGTATGTACTAGGCCCAAGAGCTCAGTAGCTCTCTCATCTTTTTCAGTAAAAGGTGACTTGATCATTTTACCAAAAAGACAGGACTCACAGGTTGGAAGTGATTCACAATCACTGACTTCGAGGATTCCCTCTTGAGTCAACCTGTTTATTCTGTTCTTGTTTATATGACCTAGCCTCCAATGTCATAAGTAGATATCTGACACACTATCTAATCTAGGGTACTTGCCAATAGAATAGACTCTTATCAGGCTTGATCTTTTTGGTCTGGTTCTGCATTGATGTCCCAGCCTGAACTTGCACCTTCTTCACTTTCTTCTTCTTGTTCTTCTTCCCTTTCTCAAAGGATCGAGAACCAGAAGACAATCCTCCCACTAAGTTCACCGACACCTTGAGGAGTTGGTGATCCTTCTCAAAGTTCTGAAGCAACCCCGTAACCCGTGGTAGTTTACTTCAGGCTTTGTCATTCTATAATGAGTGAGGAATGGGAGATAAGATTTGGGCAGCGAGTTTAGTATTGCATCTTTCCCAAGCTGCTCATGTAAGGGAAAGCCGAGCTTGCTCAATCATTCCATCAGCTCGGTCATGTACAATACATGATCAGTGACAGAGGCACCATCCCGCATTTTGGCGTTGAAGATGGCACAACTAGTCTTGTGCCTCTCTATGTCATCGGGTTTGCCAAAGGTATCCTCCAACACTTGAAGCATGTCTTTTGACTGAGCCGTCTCGAATCTGCGACTGAACTCGTCGCTCATGGCAGCCAGCATGATACAGCGCACCATGGTCCGATCACTAAGCCACTTCTGGTAAGTGTCTCTGACTGTTCCACGTGCATTGGCAGCTGGCTCCTCAGGTGTAGGATCTATTATCACATATAGGATCCATTCATGCTCCAGGACTATCTTCAACTTTCGATACTAGCTACCGAAGTTGGGTCCCACCAACTTAAATTGTCCAACAATGATCGGAGCGATAGGGAAGTGGCCATATTTGCACAAAGGAGAACCATAACCTAATTAGTAATTGATTCATTAAACCTAAAGATTTAGACTTTAATCAAAAGATTTCTCTCACTATTTTATTTGAATTGGTAGCCTCTACCTTCAATTCGAGGAATTACCCTAATTCCTTAGTGGGTACTAAAATTCACTTAGACTGCACACAAGCCCAACTTTGGTTGGCCAACCCATGTACATCTAAGAGTAGGTTCATAGCCAATTATTTCTCTAAATAATTTCTAGTAATTTTAATTTTGCCCCAGAAACTTAATCAGTAGCCTCCACTGTAAGGATCCGGTTAGGTCCAACCATTAACATGATCATACTTGGTGTATCTAACCAACGAATGATTAAGCCCAACTTTAGTTGGCTCACCTAACCATCATTAGAGAGATACTTCCAAGTCATCATATGATGAGTGATAATTTCATTAGTCAACAAGCACCAGGCCTTTGGGTCTGCAATGATTATTGAGTTAATGGACTCATTATCAAATACCTTAATGGGAGGCTATGACTCAGTTATCTCCATAACTTTGTCATTTTAAAGACCTAATAATTTTAGAGGATTTAAATAATTTAGAGGATGAGGTCAGATAAACCAGCTTATCATGATCCTCCCACTGGCTTCACCAAGTCAGCTTAAAGGAGACAGTTAAAAGGGCTGGTCTAGGAGCACCTAAATCAATCACACTGATTTACCTAGCTGACATGGGTCAGCTCGAATAGTCAAGTGATCCGATCAAAACATAATTTCACCAAGAGACCAGGTAAGTTCGATCAGTGGGAGGGTCTGCCAAAGCTTGCCTTAGACACCATCAGAAATGGCCAGGTAAGCAGGCTCTCAATTAAAAACCATCGGTCTGGTTTACCTTAGACACCAACTGGTTTAATCAGTTTCGATTAGATCAACCTAACAGTTCGTGCTAGACCGCTTAGTCAAGAATCAAGTCCATTTGGTTCTCGTTAAAGACATAGACTTGACCAACTACAACTATTGTAATTGATCTAGAGAATCCTTGACCTAATCTAAGACAACAATTAATTAGATTTAGTCAATTCTCTAATTAAGTCTATCTTTAATCTAACCATAGGTCTAACCCAATTAATGGACCTAATTCCCACTAATCCATTAACCCAATGTGTTATGGTTTATATTTTAGGTTCTTCAATTCACAATCCTAGAACCTAATCAAACAACTTCTTAATTCTTAATTAAGTTTTGGGCTGAGGGTTGGGTTCGGCTTTTCAAAAAATAATTTTTATATTTATAAAATAATTTTATAATATGATTCTACCAATCATATTGCATGTTTGATTCATAATCAAGATACAAGTGAAATAAACATGAAACTACTTTAGATCTAATCTAAACAGGTTCATGTAATTGAAATAATTTCAACTTTAAACAATTTCTTTATACAAAAATTATTAACAAAGAGATTTTATTTCAGATTTAAATATCTTTTAAATCTAATAAATTATAAATTTAATCTAGATCATATCTAATAAATTTATGATTAAAGATAGATCTACACAAACTAGGACAACCTTTGCACTGTAAGGGGTAAACCTTACAGCAGGACAACCTTGCAGTTTGTGATTGATCTAAAATTTTAATTTCAGATTTAATAATCAGATTATAAATTAGATCTAATCTAAAAAATAATCTAAGTATGTATAAATAATCATGTAATAAAGAACCTGGCTCTGATACCAATTGTAGGAACCAGATCTAGGGTTTCAGGGTTAGATCTTGAAACTTTTTCAAGATCATACAGCGAAAGACTAAAATAAATCAAAATTTATTTTCTAAAACTAAAAAATCTTTAGATCTAAGATCCTATTACATGATTATTGCATAGCATTAAATCAAAAATTAAAATATATACATACAACATGAACTACATGTTGATCATATCAACATGTTTCTATACTACATCTATTGTATGTATTAAACAATAGATCAGATCTATTACCTTGCAAGTTATATGTTCTAACCTCATTGATCTGAGCTTGAGGATGATGTTGTAAGCTGCACATACGTCCGACCTCTAGGAGTCGTCCACACGAGCCCACGAATCTCGATCAGAAGTCCTGCTTCAGAAAATCAGCACAGTATGCTAGTACTGCACTGATCCTTCTTTGATGGTTGATCAGGTGCCTCCTTCTTCTTGATTTGGACTCTTCCATAGATGAAAAGTAGGAGAAGAAGTTTTAGATCTGAGACACTCTCAGGAAACTCAAGATGGAGAGAGGAAAGATATGAAAACAAACAACCCTAGAAGAAGACCCTCTTCTTCTTCTCGTTTCTCTCTCTAGACACCCTAACTTGTGTCTATTATATCTCCACGACCCAAAGGTCTTTCTCTTTGATTTTTAGATGGCCCAAAGGTATCTCTAATCTCTATCTTCATCAAAAATTTTATGGAGAAACTCATTTTATACAGAGAGATATGATAGAGTCCTTGTCTAGGTTAAATACCTAGTCAAGGCTTATCCAAACATGGCAAGATAAGGGGCGCCCAACTCTTGAGCACCTCCTTATTTTTGTGAATGGATTACTAGCAAAGAGTGCACAATGTATACCCTAAAATCCATAAAAATTTTAAAAAAAATTTGGACAAATTCAGTGCAAAATTGAAAGAGTTTTGGATTTCTAAAATTCTATCTCATAGAATTCGAAATCCAAACTTATTCCTCTTTGATTTGATCCAAACCACCTTCCATGTAAGAAAGAAGAGAGGAAACCTTTTGTGAACATGGGAGAGACCTGAGAGAGGGCTTTTGTCGCACAAAATAAGAGGAGATTGGCATTGAATGAGAGAGAGGGCGTGGGGAAGGCTTATGTGGCGCAAGGTGGAATCCTAGTCTTACTAGGATTCTATCTTATGACTTGTTTTAATTTGGTTTCTCAAATCAAATCAAACCAAAATTAGATCAATCTAATTAAAATAAGTTTTAATTCAATTAAGAATCTAATTTAATCAGATTAAATTAAATTTAAATCTGATTTAATTTTTTAATCAAATTAGAAATTAGATTGACCCAAGTCCTAGTTGAACTAGGACTAGTTTTTCCTTGCACTTGGCTTATCCAATAAATCAATTGGACTTGATCCAATCAAGCCCAAACTAAATCTAATTAAATCATATTTAATTAGACTTAATCTCAACTCATTGGCTTAATCAAATTAAGCCAATTAGCAATCGAATTGCTAATCGATCCTCCTGCAATACTTGCACTGGGTTAAATGTCAATCGTATTGATCATTTAACCCTAGAACGATTCTTAATCGTTGATCAACCATCCGATTGGATCATAAACTCTAATGTGTGTGACCTCATAGGTCCGAACCTAAGTCGGTAGTACAGAAATAAATTTTTATACCAATCGAAGTGACCATCTAGAAATGATACTCGACGATCGGATAGGTCGAATGTGTAGAACAACATCCTTAGAACCCATGCGGATATAGTTTTCATATAATTCATCCTCTTGACCAAAATGATCATAGGATACCCCAGAGTTCAACTATCAACTCTGATCAGGTTGTCCACATTGTATTTCAAAATATCAAATCCATCTGATGGATTATCCTGGCTAAGATTTTACTAAATTGAAATACAGCGACTCATTCTTCTCCAACTCTTGGAGTGGTCAATCCCATCTCGATCACACTCTGACTTTACAAGTACTTGACTATGCCCAGAAGCCTTCCATCCTTGAATTAGAAATTTAGTTAGTCTAGTACCAAAGCACAGTGAGTTGCTTGCAAGTCACTGAGGCGATCTCAGGTTTAAGGGACACTTATACCTATATCTCATCAGAGACATTCTCGACAGCAGAATACTCTGGAGTTGGTCACGTTCAATGATGATGTACCAATACATCTCACCTGTATGCCATACCAGTATCTCCACACTCTTTGGTTAAGAGGACAACCAACCCATATGGCCTACAGCGACCTATGCTCGATAGAAGGTGTCGTCCTTATTAACAGCCTATCATTTGGTCGTGAACTGTTTTAAGGTCTAATCGATAAATCCTCTCTTTACCAAATCTAAATAGTCCTAAGGACTTTATCATAACAATAGAGTTCATTTGAAGATGAAAGCTTATGATGAAAATACCAAATATATTTTATTTATTAACAAATCAATTACAATACTTGGTTGCTCAACCATCAACAGTTTGACGATTGACTTTTTGGGACACATTTTTCAACAAAACTATCCATCTTACCTGGAGAGCCTGAAGATGAAAAAGAATGAACAACCTTCTGAAGATATGCTCATAATAGAATCTAACCTAACGATTTCTTCTACTTCTAGTTGAATATTGGACTCTTATTCTAGTGCTCATATATATACTTCATTGCAGGATCTCATAAGAAGTAGGAGATTGAGGTAAGGTGACATGATTCTTTGGGTCACAATAGAGCAAAAGTTATGGCAGAAGCCGTTGGAACTTATCCTCTTCAATTACTGTCAGGCTTTAGGTTAGATTTAAAAGACTGTTATTTTATTCCTGTAGCTAATTGAAATTTGATTTCAATTTTTGTACTAGCATAGGATGGATTTATTTTTTAATTTAGATTATTATTCTATTTATTTATGAAATAAATTAGTTACATCTAGTCTTTTGATTGACAGTCTTTATCACTTGCATGTTAATGCTAATGTGAACCTAAATGAGCAAGTAGTGAGTGCCGTAGGCTAAAAGAGATCCAAAAATAAGTTTAACTATAAGTACTTGTGGCACCATAGACTTGATCATATTAGAGAGGACAAGATAAACAGATAGAAAAAGGATGAGATCCTAGACTTGGTTAAATCTGAGTCAATTTTGATCCATGAATCATGCCTTCGAGAAAAAATGACTAAGTTATCCTTTATGAGACAAACAAAAAGGACCATTAAGTTACTATCTCTAGTACACACCGACGTATGTGGTCCATTTGATGTGTAGATTAGAGATGGTTATAGCTACTTCATTATCTTTACTGATGATTTGTCACGACATGCGTATGTGTTTCTTATGAAACATAAGTCTGATGAAGAAAAATATAGTGGGTGATGTGCATGTATTTTTAAAAATTTTTATAGTAGAATATATATAGATTAAATAATTTAATCTATAGTGTATGTATAGATCAAATCTAGATCACCATATAGGATCTATGACATGAACTAATATGCATGTACGCACATCTGAAATCTAAAATTTAATAAGTACAAGATATATCTAATCTATATTTAGATCATATCTAAATATTAATTGAATATAAAATTTTATACCTGAGTGTGGGTAGCAGATCATCGCATCTGAAATTCATAGTAGATGGTTCTTCATGATGCTTGGCCGCACACACGTCCGGCCTCTACGGATATCCACACGAAGTCCTCGTGCTGATCAATCTCCCCAGGAGTGCTAGCTCACAAAGACACCATCCATTGATTAATTTGAGAGGAACATGATGAAAATGAAGAATAAGAAGACCCTCTCTCTTTTTTTCTAAATTTATGTATCTGATCTCTACAATAGAGATCGAGAGAAGAATCCTTTCTTCTCAATTTTCCATGCATAAGAAAGAACCTTTCTCTCTTTCTTTCACACCCTTAAGAAGAATTTTTCTTCTTTAATTTTTTATGATGAAAATTAGATCTAATCTATTTTTTTATGTAAAAAATCACATGAAATATTAAGATATAAAAAAATTTAAAAGAGGGATCTAAGAGAAGAACCATTCTTTTCTCTTCTTCTCTCTTTTCTTGATTGATCTAGAACTCTAAGAAGCCTCAAACACCCAACCAAATTTTTTTGATATTTTTTCTCTAAATTTTTATATTAAAAATTAGATTTAATTTAATTTTTATCTTAAAAAAATAAAATAAAATTTTAGAAGAAAAATTTCTTCTTCTTCAAGGCTGCACACAAGAAAAAAGATCCATCTTCTTCCTTGATCTAAAACTTCAAGAAGCCCCAAACCCCAACCAAATTTTTTTAGTATTTCTCTTCTAAATTTATATATTAAAAATTAAATCTAATCTAATTTTTATTTTGAAAAAAAATAAAAAAAATTTGGAAGAAGAACTCCTTCTTCTTTAAGACTGCATGCAAGAAAGAAGATCCTTCTTCTTCCTTAATCTTTCTCTCCTTGGGAAGAACTTTTCTCCTCTAATTTTTTTGTTGTATAACCAGTAGAAAAGTCTCTATTTCATACCCAAAAATCAGCAAAAAACTCTCATAAAATCCTTTTAAGTAGGGAGGAGAAGAGGAGAGATGGCGTGTAGATGTTGGGGCATCCAACTCTTGGACGCCCCCTTCTATTTTTGGCGACAAGAAAGAGATGGAGAGACACCCTATTTTTCATGGAAGAGAGGAGAGGGTGCACCCCTCTTTTGGGTGTGGGGTCTCATGTTAAAAGGAATTGAGGAGTGGAGAATTAATAGCATATGGGTTGGTTCTAAGTTGGTTAAGTCCTATTCTAAATAGGATTCAAGATCTTTGTCAAATTCTAACAATTCTTGGATCCAATCCTAACCAATTTAGGAATTAGTTATAATAAACTAACTAATTGAATCCTAGGCCAATTAGGCTCCAATCCAATTGGAAATTAGTTAGATTAAAACCTCATTAATTCAGGAATTGATTCTTAATAAATATCAAGGGCTTTTGATCAAATCAAAGCTTATTATCCAATAGGGTTAGATCCAATATAAACCTATATAAAATAATTTCATATTTATGCATCCCTAAGATCAATTGGAATAAATTTCGTTATTCAATAGAGCTGCATCCAATTAATCTAAATCTAATCTAATTGAATCTAATTCAATTAGATCTAATTCAATCTCCATTGCTCAATCAAATTAAGCCAATTAACAATCATATTATTAATTAATTATTCTTCTAATTTACTAATCGTTAGTAAATTTTATTACAATCTTTATATAGGATTAATCATCAATCAAATTGATAATTAAATCTTTCAATAATTTATAATCATCGATTAGCTATTTGATCAGATAGATAATTTTATGTATGTGATCCCATAGGTTCGAATCTAAATCGATAGTATAAGAATAATTTTTATACTAATCGATGTAACCATCTAGCAATAGAACCTGACGTCCGGATAGGTCGAGTGTATGCCTAGCAACACTCTAGAACCCATGTGGATATAGTTACTGTATAATTCATTCCTTTGATACTTAATGCTCAAGATGACTTTGGGTTAAACTGTCAACCCAAGAAGAGTGGTTCACATTGTGTCTCAATCTCAAAAATCCTGTGACTCCTCACTATGCCTACTTTGGCCAAAATTTTACTGAATTGAAACATAATGATGCATCATCTCCAATTTTATTTGGAGCGATCAATCCCATCTTGACTCACACTCAGACTTCATAAGTACTTGACTGCACCCAGAAACCTTCCATCATTGAATTAAAAATTTGGATAGTCTGGCATCAAAGCACAGTGAGTTGCTTACAAGTCTCCGAGATAACCTCAGGTTCGAGGGACACATATACTCATGTCCTATCAGAGCAATCTTAGACAGCAGAGTGCTTCAGAAGTGATCACGTTCAGTGAAATGTACTCCTACATATCACTCGTATGCCATATCCATGTCACCACATATCTTGATTAAGATGACAACCAACTAATATGGCATAGAATGACCTATACTCGATACAATTATCGTCCTTGTGATAATTGTATCATTTGGTCTGTAGCAGGATTTAAGAACCACATTGTAAATCCTCTTTTATCATTTTGGAAGTAGTTCTAAGGACTTCATCATAACATATGAGTTCTATTTTAGAAGATATATTTCTTATGATAAATCTACTAGATAACATTTATCATTTTATAATTCATATACTTATATGGAGCACAATCATCTATAACCTCGATGATTGACTTTAGGACATATTTTTCAACAACTCCCACTTGGACTAAAGTCAATTAGATTGGTATCAAATATCCATCTTCCATTTTAGATCACGAACTCATTAGATCCGATTGCTTTAGTCAATAGGTCGGTCAAGTTCTCCTTTCAGTCAATCTTTCTAAGGTCGACTTTATTTCGATCTTATCGAACAAGTTGATTGCAATGTAGAAAATATTTGATTCTTAGATGGAACATCAATTCTTCAGCTTGAGCTATGGCTCCAGTACTACTGTCAATATAGAAAGATTGGACCATCAATGGAGGGTACTACTCCATGCTCATTGATAAACTTTCTTAACCAAACAACTTCTTTATCAGTATCAAATACTACAAAGAACTTCGTATCATAAATTAAATTGGCTACTAACTGTTGTATGGAATTTTTTCAGCATGTCGCTCATCTTTTTAGTATAAAAATACAATCTGACACAACTTTATCATTCCCATCTAATTAAAAATTAAAATCAGTATTCCATAGATTTTAAGTCAGATTCTCTATAAACGAGCCATTGGTCCTTAGTATTTCATAAATATTTAAGGATGGTTCTTATAACCTTCCAAATCTTTATGAAAAACAGAGATGACAACTAAGCTTTTATTCTCTGTAATGTAGGGATGTCATTTTTAATTAAGAAAATTTTATCCAAACAGCACAAAGAATGATTTTACAGAACTACTAGCCCATTTGTACATATAGGATTCTGCTTCATTCTTAATGAAGCCATATATTCAAAATATATATTCTAACTATGAGAAGCTTGATTCAATCTGAATAGACTTGAGGATTGCTACAAGAAAATCATCTCGTCATAGTCAACACTATAACTTTGATGAAATTCTTTGACAATTAGATAGAATTAATAGGTTTTCACCTTTCCATCTGTGCCTCTTATCCATCTAAAATTCACTCACACTTTATGGGTCTTATCCCTTCAGGTGAACCAATGAATGTCCATACATTATTGATCTTTATGGACTTCATTTTAGATTTAATTACTTCAAGTCACTTCTTAATGTTAGATCCCTGTATTGCATCCATATGGAGAGATCAAATCTCCATCTTGAATCTAGAAATTGAAGTATCTGTTTGACTGATACGGTACTCTACTATATCTATTCAAAGATATATTTACATCAAATTTCGAATTTGATCTAATCAACTCCGATTCTATTGATTTATGTCAGAGTTAGTTTTTCTACCTATCAAGCTTCACCAAGCTTGCTCTTAACGACATCAGTTTCTTCATCAAGAAACTTCTTTTTCAAAAAGAATGCCTTAAGATAAATAAATATCTCATGTCCATAAAAAAGGTAGAAGAAATACTCTTAAATAATATTTATCAGACCAAGATCCAAGCTAATCGATTTGTGAATATTTCACACAAATTCGACACCCCAAATCCTAAGGTAAGAGAGTACCGAATTACCCAAGTCCATATCTCATATGAAGTTTTGGTGATCAATTTGCTCGAAACATTCTCGAGCATAAATCAAGTAGTCTTTAAAACATGACCACAGGCAGACCAGCAAACCCCATAGTGGATCGAACCATATCTAACAAGATTCAATTCTCCTTTTCAGACATCTTTTTAAATAGTGATGTCTCAGGAGAAGTCTATTAAGAAAAAATTTAATTTTCTTCAAGACATGTCAAAACTTACTGTAAAGTTATTCACTTCATCAGTCAAATCGATAAATTTTAATACTCTTTGCAGATTATTTTTCTACCTCATTATAAAATTTTTAAATATTTTAATTGATTCAGATTTATGCTTCATAAGCAAGATACACTCACAAGATAGGTCGTCAGAGATTTAATGAAGTAGTAAAGTCCTCTTTTGGCACTAATATTCATGAGTGTAAATGCACAATATATACTAAACTCAGAACATCACTGGCTCATTCACCCTTTTCAATAAATAGTGACTGTTGGTGCAGAATTCCGTCGAAGCCAGAGTTGCTGGAGTTGAGATGACCGCGGTCACCACCGGGACCTGCAAGGAAAGTCTAAACCAGAGTTAGGGGTGCTCTGATAAGACCCTCCGATGCTTAAGTCAATACTCTGCTTCAACAGAAATGGAGTGCTCGAGTGAGAATTTTAGCAGAGTTTTTGAGATAGAGTTTAGAGCTTAGAGAAGAACATATCTGGAGATCCCTTTTTATAGATGGAGAGCGTAACTGATTGACAGCGACGTCTGTAACCGCCTGGTAGTGGGCTATTAAGAGCCGTGCAGAGTTTGTTATGGAAAGTAGTGGCGTCAGGGGTCGTTCAGGGCCATGTGGAGTTTATTACAGAGAGTGGAGTGGTGTCCGTTATCGTGACTTGTCAGAGAGTGGTGGAGCCACGTGGAATCCGTTGCAGAGAGTGGAGTAGGGTAGTGGCCATTGTCGTGACTTGCCAGAGAGTTCGGATCTGTCGACTGGAGCTCGGTTGGGATATCTGATGGAGCAAAATGGCTCTCTATCTCATCGATCTAGGAGAAGCTCAGATATTTTTGAGGCTGCTGACGAGTCTACTATTGTCGGATGCCTCAAAATTCTATTGGTGCTGATGCTACAGGCGGGAGTCATCTGCTGTAGAAGCTCAGATGGAGACTTTCTGTTGGTGAAGTCCGATAGGAGTTCGATTGCTAGAGAAGTTTGTTTGAGATTTGCCTGATGTAGAAGCTCATCTGAAGATTATCTGTTGGAGAAGTTCGATTTCATGAAGAATCTGGCGGAGGGTCGGTCGGTGGTGGACTTCGGATGATGTTGGAGAGGTTTGTTTGTTGGAGGAGTTTGGAAATCCTGTGGAAGTCTAGATGGCATTGCGAAAGTCCGGTTGACGCTATTGAAGGCTGATGGCTGGGGAGGTTCGGCAGACACCGGAGGCGATCGATCGTTGTAGAAATCCAGCTGTCGGAGTCCGTCCATCATAGAAGCTCATCTGATATCCATCCACTATGGAAGTTCGGATGGAGTCTGGTTCTTGTAGAAGGCTGAAAGGAGATCGCTTATTGTAGAAGCTCGATCGAAGATCGGTTGTCATGGGAGCTCGGAGTAGCGACCTGGTCAGTGGATCCTGTCCCATTGTAGAAGCTCGTCTGAGATCCGGCTACGAAGAAGCTCGGCTGAAGTCTACTTGTAATAGAAGTTTGAAAAAAAATTATTTACAGTAGAGGCTCGAATAGAATTTGCTTACAGTAGATATCCGGGATAGACCACCCGCTATAGGAGTTCGGAGTAGACCACTCGTAGTAGAAGTTCGGCTCTCGCAGGAGCTCGGTTGGAATCTTGAAGGCAGTCGACCGCCATAAAAACTTGGATGGAGTCTGATTACTGTAGAAATCTTGTTGTCGGAGAAGCTCGGATATTGACGAAGTCTAGAAGAAGTTCGGAGAATAGTTGATCACTATAGAAGGTCGGCTGATAGTGAGGCCCAGAGAGCCTTTGGAGCGGCCCGATAGATGGATGGAGAAGCTCATTATCGGAGAAATCCAGATGGTATTATGGAAGCTCGAACAGTCGAGGGGGTTCAGAGAGACACCACATAAGGTCGGAAGTCGAAAAAGTCCTGGAAGGGTCGGCCCCTTACAAACTTCGGCTGGAGGTATTTTATACCCAACACCAGTCCCCCTACTTTCGAGTTCGGGTTTCGAAAGAAGAAAGTACAGAGAAATTCTCACAGTCGAAGTTGTCCCCCTTCGATTTTCGTACTCGATGGTTGCCAGATATTTTGGCGTTTGGCGCACTGGTGCCGGAGTCTTTTCAAATCAAAGCGATCCAAAAAGATTTCTTCAAAATTTCTACTAGGACGTGGCTCTAGGTACGGTACAATAATGACTTTGTCAGCTGTTAGCCATTTTTAGTAGCCTATCATAGTGAGTGGGATACGTGGCAAGTGTAGGTCGGCCAGAGGAGATCTGCAATCATAACTGCTCTGGGCCCTATTGCCTATTTAAACACGTCCTCCTCCTTCAAGGGTTTCACTTTGCCTGAGAGAGTCCAGCTTGCCTCTGCACAAGGCTCCAACGAGCTCCGTTCCTTGAGGGGGACCATGGCAGAACTGTCTGTGGCCCTTGGGTGGGAGGAGGCCGAACTGCAGTGGCTGAAGATTCAGCTGGTCCATGAGCAGTAGACAGTCAAAGATGCCGAAGCGGAGTCCGAGGTCCTGAGGAAGAGGTTTCGAGAGTCAGAGAGCGAGAGCCGATGGTTCCACCAGATGTACCAGGATATGCTGCTGAGAAAGATGAAACTAGAGGAAGAAGTCGAAAACTTAAGGCAATCCCTAATAAGGACCGAAATCGAGAGCTCGAAGTCGGAAGAAGCTGGGCTTCCTCAGAGCTCCTTTCTTTTTTTGTTGTTTCTCTTTTTTGGCCTTCAAGGCTTTGTATTGTACACTTCATTAATGAAATAAAAAGAAAATTTTCCATTACCTTGTCCATTCTTGTATTAAATTATTATTTACCGAACTTCTTTTGTCTTCCGTCTTGTTTGGCGTCGACTCTGTTTGTGATTCCTTGTCTATTCTTGCTTTGAGTCATTATTTACCAAACTTCTTTTATCTTTTGTCTTGTTCGATGCCGATGTTGTTTGAAGGTTCCAGGTCATCACCGTGTTGATTTGCCTTTTTTGTTCGTGACCGTAGGTCTTTTCGAGGCCATTTGAGTTTGACGCTTCCTCTCGGTGCTCGAGCTTGGAGACCCGAACTTCTTATCACTTTGAGGAAGTTGATTTCTCCTCGGCCTGTGTCGAGTTTCCTTTTAGTGACTGAGGGTTTTTTGATAGGAGTATCCTTTCTCATTGAGACGAGGTCTCTTGTATCTTCGATGTAGTTTGTTTTTCACTTATCGCTGGTGTAGTTCGTCGCTTTCCCCTTTCATCTCCCCCTCTCTTTTTTTTTTTTTTGCATTCGAGTGAGGGTTTTTCCTCTGCTCTTAACGGGGTCATGAGAGCGTAGAGGAGCCATTGAGGAGGCCTTCCTCCTCATCTGATCTTGATCGACTGGGTCTTTATTTGCGTCAGAATGAGGCTCTCTTCTTGTTCCCGATAGTCAATTTCAGCTCATGTTAGGATGAGGTTCTCCTTCTGTTCCTAACAGGGCTGTGGGGGCACGTAAGGGCCGCTGCAAGGGCCTCTCCCCCCATCCGATCTTTAAGTAATCGGACCTTCGACTTTGCTCATGTTAGGACGAGGTTCTCCTCCTGTTCCTAACAAGGCTGTGGGGGCACATAAGGGCTGTTGCGCGGGCCTCTCCCCCCATCCGATCTTTAAGTAACCAGGCCTTTGACTTTGCTCATGTTAGAACGAGGTTCTCCTCCTGTTCCTAACAAGGCTGTGGGGGCACATAAGGGTCGTTGCAAGGGCCTCTCCCCCCATCCGATCTTTAAGTAATCGAGCCTTCGACTTTGCTCATGTTAGGATGAGGTTCTCCTCCTATTCCTAACAAGGCTGTGGGGGCACATAAGGGCCGTTGCGAGGGCCTCTCTCCTCATCCGATCTTTAAGTAACCAGGCCTTCGACTTTGCTCATGTTAGGATGAGGTTCTCCTCCTGTTCCTAACAAGGCTGTGGGAACACATAAGGGCCATTGCGAGGGCCTCTCCCTCTATCTGGTCTTTAAGTAATCGGACCTTCGACTTTGCTCATGTTAGGATGAGATTCTCCTCCTGTTCCTAACAAGGCTATGGGGGCACATAAGGGCCGTTGTCAGGGCCTCTCCCCCTATCCGGTCTTTAAGTAACCGGGCCTTCGACTTTGCTCATGTTAGGATGAGGTTCTCCTCCTGTTCCTAACGTGCTTAATTTCGACTGAATGAGAGAATTACTTCCTGTCGTTATAAGCTCATGCTAAAAGGATAAATATGCAAATATAAAACTTTTATTGAAGGCAAAGTTATTGGTAATACATCTGCAGATTTTTCGAATCCTATAGCCGCAGAAGGTCTGCTCCCCGTCGGGGTCCTCCTGAGATGGAGTTGATAATCCCAATCGGAGGCCGATCTTCAGGCTGCTCCTCCCTCCTTGGCGGCTCCAGCTGTGGTAGGGCCCTAGGCCGGTCTTCCCTACCTTCAGGTCGGCATCGAATGAATCTATCGAACGACCTCATCTGATGAGCTCCTAGATCTCATCTCAGAGCTGAATACACTCCTCCGTGTCATGGCCGTGGTCATGATGATAGAGGCAGAACTTGTTAGGATTGTGCTTTCGAGATGTGTGCGTATCCTTTCCGGTCTTGGTAGCTGTTTCCTAACCTCCATCAGCACTTGAGTTTTTAATGTGTTGAGAGGGGCGTAGCTGTGGAATCTTCCCGAGAGAGAGCTCCGCCGAACTCTGTGGTCTGGGATCCTCTGCCTACGAGCATGGGGAGGAGTCTGGACACGCTTGTGTCCGGAGGGAGTTCGAGAACGTGGTCGAGCTTCACTCGGCCCTTTTTCAGCTACGGGCTTGCTGGAGTCCCCCGCCTGCTGCTACTTCGCGGCCTCCTTATCCTTTATCTTGAAGGCTTCTTCTGCTCGGGCATATCCTTCGGCCCGAGCCAGCAAATCAGCAAAATCTCTGGGATATTTCTTTTTCAGAGAAAATAGAAGATCGTTCTTTTGAAGACCGCCCTTCAGGGCGGCCATCGTGATCGATTGGTCCAAGTTTCGGACCTCCAGTGCGGCGACGTTAAAGCGATTGACATAGGCTCGGATGGATTCTCCCTCCTTTTGCTTGATGTTGATAAGGGACTCCGAACCTCTTTGGGGATGCCGGCTGCTAACAAAATGAACCGCAAACTGATGGCTCATCTGATCAAAGGAGAAGATAGTACTTGGCTTCAGCGTCGAGTACTAGTTCCTTACTGCTCCCTTCAAGGTAGATGGAAAAGCTCAGCACAGGATGGCGTCTGGCGCACCATGGAGCAGCATCATTGTCTGAAAGGCCTCCAGGTGGTCAACCGGATCCGAGGTTCCGTCGTAGCTTTCGAATTGGGGGAGCTTGAAGTTTAGCAGGATCGGATCCTGCATTATCATTTGAGAGAAAGGAGGGTCAGTACAGATGTCCTCACCATAAGTAGGGGGAGCATGGCGGAGCTCTTCGATCCGTCAGTTCATCTCCTAGAGTCTTCGATCCAGGAGGTCCTCTCGACTGTGAGTCTTGAGGGTCTTCTGGCAGAGTGGAGGTAGGGATCCTCCGGGAGTGGAATCGTGATCAGACTGAGGGCTCTCCACCCTCGGATTCCTCTTTCCGGGGAAGACAGGGTGACTGGCCTAAGTGGCTCGCCCTACTATCGGATTTTGAAACTCCGACGATGCTCTTTCCAATCGCACTGACACCTGCGGCTGTTGCTGCTGCTGTTGCATGGCCTGCACTGCTTCGGTGAGGCCTCTGACCTACTGAACCAGCACGTCGAACTGCTCCATGCCGACCACCGTTGTCGGAGGAGGAGGAGGTGCCTGAGAAACTGGAGGCGAGGTCGGAGCCTGAGATCTGGTCGTGGAGGCCGTGGATCGCCTGATGGATGCCTTTCGGGGAGACATCAGGTAGAGATCTAATAGGAGAAGGAGAAGAGGATGTCAGAGAAGATGACCGGAGGCAGTCCTGTCGAGCACTCCTTTAAGAACAAGGGTACTGCAAAGACACAAAGCCCTTCCTCTAGCGTCAATTCTGTTGGTGTAGAATTCCACCGAAGCCAGAGTTGCTGGAGTTGAGATGACCGCGGTCGCTGCCGGGACCTGCAAGGGAAGTCTAAACCGGAGTTGGGGGTGCTCCGACAAGACCCTCTGATGCTCAAGTCAGTACTCTGCTTCAATAGAAATGGAGTACTCGAGTGAGAATTTTAGCAGAGATTTTGAGATAGAGTTTAGAGCTTAGAGAAGAACGTATCTGGGGGTCTCTTTTTATAGACGGAGAGCATAACTGATTGACAGCGACATCTGTAATCGTCTGGTAGTGGGCTATTCAGAGCTACGTAGAGTTTGTTATGGAGAGTAGTGGCGTCAGAGATCGTTCAGGGCCACGTGGAGTTTGTTACGGAGAGTAGAGTGGTGTCCATTGTCGCGACTTGCCAGAGAGTGGTGGAGCCATGTAGAATCTATTACAGAGAGTGGAGTAGGGTAGTGGCCATTGTCGTGACTTGCCAGAGAGTTTGGATCTGTCAGCTGGAGCTCGGCTAGGATATCTGATGGAGCAGAATGGCTCTCTATCCTGTCGATCTTGGAGAAGTTTGGATATTTTCGAGGCTGCTGACGAGTCTACTGTTGTCGGATGCCTCAAAATTTTGTTGGTGCTGATGCTACAGGTGGGAGTCATCTGCTGTAGAAGCTCAGATGGAGACTTTCTGTTGGTGAAGTTCGGTAGGAGTCCAATTGCTAGAGAAGTCCGTCTGAGATTTGCCTGATGTGGAAGCTCGTCTGAAGATTATCCGTCAGAGAAGTTTGATTTCATGAAGAATCTGGTGGAGGGTCGGTTGGCGGTGGACTTCGGATGGTGTTGGAGAGGTTCGTCCACTGGAGGAGTCTGGGGATCCTATAGAAGTCTGGATGTTATTGCGAAAGTTCGGCTAATGCTATTGAAGGTGATGGCTAGGGAGGTTCGACAGACACTAGAGGCGATCGGCCGTTGTAGAAATTCAGCTGTCGGAGTCCGTCCGTCGTAGAAGCTCGTCCGATATCCATCCACTATGGAAGTTTGGACGGAGTCTGGTTCTTGTAGAAGGCTGAAAGGAGACCACTTATTGTAGAAGCTCAGTCGAAGATCGGTTGTCGTGGGAGCTTGGATAGTGACCTGGTCGGTGGATCCTGTCCCATTGTAGAAGCTCGTCTGGGATCCGGTTATGAAGAAGCTCGACTGAAGTCTACCTGTAATAGAAGCTCGAAAGAAATTTATTAACAGTAGAGGCTCGAATGGAATTTACTTAAAGTAGATATCCGGGGTAGACCGCCCGTTGTAGGAGTTCAGAGTAGATTGCTCGTAGTAGAAGTTCGGCTCTCACAGGAGCTCGGTTGGAATCCTGAAGGCGATCGACCGTCATAGAAACTTGGATGGAGTCTGATTACTGTAGAAATCTCATTGTCGGAGAAGCTTGGATATTGGCAAAGTCCGGAAGAAGTTCGGAGAATAGTTGATCACTGTAGAAGGTTGGCTGATAGTGAGGCCCAGAAAGCTTTTGGAGCGGTCTGGTAGATGGATGGAGAAGCTCATTGTCAGAGAAGTCCGAACGGTATTATGGAAGCTCAGATGATCGAGGGGGTTCAGAGAGACACCACACAAGGTCAGAAGCCGAAAAAGTCCTGGAAGGGTCGGCCCCTTACAAACTTCGGCTGGGGGTATTTTATACCCAACAGTGACTAAGTCAACTATGCCAAAAGTAGGCTTTAGTGACATTATCTAATCTAGGGTGTTAGTCAGATGTGTACACTACACTAGTAGGCTATGGTACTGAGTTTATGTCATTTTCAATTGTCTACTCATTATTATAGTATCATTCACAATGATATTACAATAATCATACTTATTGACACTATTAATAAGATTAGACAAAAGTGACAATCACTTAAAAAGATATCTTTAGGGTAGAAAATAAGTTCGATGATTCCTAATGTTAGGACTGGAACAGAATTTCATGTCTTGCATTCGGGAGTCTCTTGCCATTTTTAAACCTTCTACTATCTTGAAGTCTTTTGTAACTATTTACAAACATAACTTATACTGTCAGTATCCTATACCCTGATAGTAGGATTATCAATAGAGAAACTTCAAAAAATTATCATATAACTATCTTGACCAGCAATTATTTGCTGATTTCTCTTTTAAGTCTGTTTGGGTTAGCTTGAGATTTCTTGATTAATTTACTCAAAAACTATATTCAACTTTAGATACTGGCTATTGAAGTTAGGTCTGATAACATTTGCACTATCTAGCAGTGAAGAGAGTGATTATTTTTTAGTTATTTTTAAAAAGAGAACAATTGACCTATTAGTATATGAATTATTTTAAGCCTAAAGATTTGAACTTTAGTCTAAAGATTCTTCCATTATTTTATACGAATTGGTAGCCTCTACCTCCAATCCAAGAAATTACTTTAATTCCTTAGTGGGTGCTAGAATCCGCACAGATTGCATTTAGGCCCGAGTGTGGCTCGGCCAATCCTAGTGCATCCATGGGTAGGTTCACAACCAATTATTTTTCTAAATAATTTCTAGCAATCAGATTTTGCCTCAGACATCTATTCAGCAGGCGTGTGGTGCCTCCATTAAAAATTCTGGTTAGGTCTAACCATTAACATGACAACATCAAGTGCATTCAACAAAATAGATATCCAGATCTGAGTATGGCTCGACTAATCTAAGCATTGATCTGAAGGTACAATAAGATGGTCATATAATGAATGATAATTCTAATATGTAATAGACACCAGGCGTGTGGTGCCTACAATGCCTATTTGCGATATTGGACTCATTATCACGTACCTTAATAGGAGGCTATGATCTAGTTATTTCCATAACTAGCTCATTTTATTGATCTAATAATTTAGAAAATTTGATTAATATATCTTGAGGACATCAGTCGACCTACAAGTCATAATCCTCCCACTGACTTCACTAAGTCATGAGAAGGATTAGTGACTAGTGGGTCCAACCGACATGTCGTAGATCCTCTCACTGACTTTATCAAGTCATGAGAAAGATTAGAGATAAGTTGATATAGGATATCTAAATCAGTCATACTGATTAATCTTAACAATATGGGTCAACTCGAGTCACCTAGCAATCTAATCAGCCTAATGACTCGAGCTCAACCTTTAAGCCTGAATCAAGATCCATTTTGTTTGATCAAAGATATGGACTCGATCAACTACAACTATTATTTTTGATCTAGAGTATCCTTGATCTAATCTAAATCAACTATTGGTTAGATTGGATCAACTACTCTTTTTAGTCCATTAAGTCTTTGATTCTAATCTTAGGTCTAAACTAATTAAAAGAACATGATTTGAGTTATCCCATATCTCATATTTTATGTAATGTCATTAGATCTTTAATCATAATTCTAGATCTAAAATATATTTTTTAATTCTTAATTAAGTATAGCATCAAAATGGGTTAAGACTATGAAATAATTTCTTATGTAAACCTTTTATATTAAATCATAAAATTTTTTAGATCAAATCTAAATTTTCATGGTTTTCAATCAAAGTAATTTTGATGAATCAAGATTAGATGTAACTAGTTTTTTCGCAACTTGTATCACATACAACAACACCTAGGGTTTCAAGATCCAGGGTTTTGCAAGAAAGTAAATTCTCTTTTCGCTTTCTTCTTCATGGAACCTCACAGTGGCATCCCTACACGGCATGAAGATCACCTCATTGAATAGAAAGAGAGGATTATGTAACCCTACTTATTCTTATGATCGGACGGCCTGGTGATTATCCAATTTGAGTACTTTGCTACTCAGAACATCTAATCTTATTCACATATCATATATGCAAAAATTTAGATCAAATCTGAATTGTATTAGATCTAATTTTATATGAGATCATATCTAAAATTAGATCATAATACATCTCATGCATTGCTAAATCTAGATTTTAACTCTACATGCATATATGTTCATGTCATAATGAACCTAGTTCTGATACCATTTGAAGAGAAACGTGGTGGATGATGTGCATGAATTTTTAAAATTTTTTATAGTAGAATATATATACATTAAATAATTTAATCTATAATGCATGCATAGATTAAATCTAAATCACCATACAAGATCTATGACATGAACTAATATGCATGTACGCATATCTGAAATCTAAAATTTAGCAAGTACAAGACATATCTAATCTATATTTAGATCATATCTAAATATTAATTGAATATAAAACTTTATATCTGAGCATGGATAGTAGATCAGTGCATCCAAAATCTATGGTAGATGGTTCTTCATGATGCTTGACAGCCGCACACGCATCTGATCACTATGGGTATCCACACGAAGTCCTCGTACTGATCGATCTCTCCGGGAGTGCTAGCTCATGAAGACACTATCCATTGATTGATTTGAGATGAATATGATGGAAATAAAGAATAAGGTGACTCCCTCCCTTTTTTCTTGAATCTATGCATCTGATCTCTACAATAGAGATTAAGAGAAAAATTCTTTCTTCTCAATTTTCTATGCATAAAAGAGAATATTTCTCTCTTCTTTTCACACCCTTAAGAAGAATTTTTTTCTTTAATTTTTCATGATAAAAATTAGATCTAATCTAATTTTTCATACAAAAAATCATATAAAATCTTAAGATCTAGAAAAATTCAAAAGAGAGATCTAAGAGAAGAACCGTTCTCTCTTCTTCTCCCTTTTCTTCTTCGATCTAGAACTCTAGGAAGCCTCAAACACCCAACCAGATTTTTTTGATATTTTTCTCTAAATTTTTATATTAAAAATTAGATCTAATCTTATTTTTATCTTAAAAAAATAAAAAAAAATTGAAAGAAGAACTCCTTCTTCAAGGCTGCGCACAAAAAAGAAGATCTATCTTCTTCCTTCATCTAAAACTTCAAGAAGCCCCAAACTCCAACCATATTTTTTTGGATATTTTTTTTTTTAAATTGACATATTAAAAAGTAGATCTAATCTAATTTTTATCTTGAAGAAAAATAAAAAAAATCTGAAAGAAGAACTCCTTCTTCTTTAAGGCTGCACGCAAGAAAGAAGATCTTTCTTCTTCCTTGATCTTTCTCTCTTTGAGAAGAATTTTTTTTCTCCAATTCTTTTGCTGTGTAACCAATAAAAAAGTCTCTATTTGATATCCAAAAATCAGCAAGAAACTCTCACAAAATCTTTTCAAGAAGGGAGGAGAAGAGGAGAGATGGCGTGTAGATGTTGGGGTGTCCAACTCTTGGACGCCCCCTTCTATTCTAGCGACAAGAAAGAGATGGAGACACGTCCTATTTTTCACAAAAGAGAGGAGAGGGTGCACCCTCTTTTGGGGTGTGGGATCTCACATTAAAAAGAATTGAGGTGTGGAGAATTAATAGCACATGGGTTGGTTCCAAGTTGGTTAAGTCCTATTCCAAATAGGATTTAAGATCTTTATCAAATTCTAACTAATTCTTGGATCCAATCCTATCCAATTTAAGAATTAGTTATAACAAACTAACTAATTAGATCCTAGCCTAATTAAACCCCAATCCAATTAGAAATTAGTTAGATTAAATCCTATTGATTCAGGAATTGATTTTTAATGGATATCAGAGAAGTTTTTTAATAATAGGGCTTGATCCAATCAAGCCTATTATCAAATGACATTTGATCAAATCAAAGCCTATTATCCAATAAAGTTAGATACAATTCAAATCTATATAAAATAATTTCATATTCATGCATCCCTAAGATCAATTGGAATAAGCTTTGTTATTCAATAGGACTGCATCCAATTAATCCAAATACAATCTAATTGAATCCAATTCAATTAGATCTAATCTAATCTCTATTGCTCAATCAAATTGAGTCAATTAATAATTATATTATTAATTAATTATTTTTTTAATTTATTCATTATTAGTAAATATTTATTATAACCTTTGTATAGGATTAATCATCAATCAAATTGATAATTAAATCCTTCAATGATTCATAATCATCGATCAGCCATTTGATCAGTCAGATACTTCTATGTGTGTGACCTTATAGGTTCGAATATAAGTCGATAGTACAAGAATAATTCTTGTACTAATCGATGTAAACATCTAGCAATGAGACCTGACATCTGGATAGGCCGAGTGTACGCCTAGCAACACTCTAAAACCCATATGGATATAGTTACTGTATAATTCATCCCTTTGATACTTGATGCTCAAGGATGACTTTAGGTTAAACTGTCATCCTAAGAAGAGTGGTCCATATTATGTTTCAATCTTAAAAATTTTGTGACTCCTCACTAGGACTACTTTGACCAAAGTTTTGTTGAATTGAAACACAATGATGCATCATCTCTAATTTTACTTAGAGTGACCAATTTCATCTTGACTCGCACTCAGACTTCATAAGTACTTGACTGTACCTAAATATATTCCATCATCGAATTAAAAATTTAGATAGTCCGACATCAAGGCACAGTGAGTTGCTTGCAAGTCACCGAGATAGCCTCAGATCCGAGAGATACATATACCCATATCCCATCAGAGCAACCCTTGACAGCAGAGTACTCCAAAAATGATCACACTCAGTGAAATATACTCCTACATATCATCTGTATGCTATTCTCGTATCACCACACATCTTGGTTAAGAGGATAACCAACTAATATGGCATACAACGATCTATACTTGATATAATTATCATTCTTGTGATAATTGTATCATTTGATCACGAGCAAGATTTAAAAATCACATGATAAATCTTCCTTTATCATTTTGAAAGTAGTTTTAAGAACTTAATCATAACATATGAGTTCTATTTTAGAAGATATATTCTTTATGATAAATCTGTCAGATAATATTTATCATTTTATAATTCATATACTTATATGGAGCACAATCATCTATAACCTCGATGATTGACTTTAGGACATATTTCCTAACATCTGAAGCCTTTGAAAGGTTGAAAAAATTTAGGTATAAGGTAGAGAAGCAAACAAGTAAACCCATTAAAATTCTTCGATCTGATCGAGAAGAAAAATATCTAAGTACTGAATTTTTAGAATATCTTAAAGAGAATAACATAGTCTCTCAATGGACTCCTCTCGGTATACCTCAACTCAATGGGATATCCGAAAAAAATAAGATCCTATTAGATATGATCCGATCTATGATGAGTTTCATTGATTTATCTGTATTTCTTTGGAGACACGCCTTACTTACCGCAATACATATTTTAAATAGGGTTCCTTCTAAATCCGTTCCTACCACCCCATATGAGATATGATATGATAAGAAGTCAAATCTGAGTTATCTTAAGACTTAGGGATGTCCAACCTATGTCAAAAGACAGAAAACTGATAAGTTAGAGGATAGATCTTTATAGCTCGATTTATAGGGTATCCTAAGAAATCTATGGGATACTATTTTTATTTTTCACATGATCACAATGTGATTGTGAGTCGTAATGCCACATTCTTAAAAAAATAATTTCTCTAGGATGATGGTAGTGGGAGATTAGTTGAGCTCGATAAGAATATCTCTGAAGAGCAATGAGCTATAAATTCTCAAAAATCCATCCATGATGAGCCAGTAGTTAATGTTTCACCTCCATCTCGTAGATCAGGTAGAATCTTCCATCCTCCTAAAAGATATATGTGTATGCTAAAAGAGGATGTAGAGGAAGCATTTCTTGTGGGAGATGGATGTCATGGTGATGATCCTAGTACTTTTGATGAGACGATGTCTGACATTGATTTTGAGAAATGGTTAGATGCAATGAAGTCAAAAATTGACTCAATGCATTCGAACCATGTATGGACCTTAGTGGATCCACCTAAAAAAAATATTTTCAGTGGATGTAAATGGATCTACAAAAAAAAAAAGGTGTTGATGGTAAGGTAGAGACCTATAAGGCAAGGCTGATGGTAAAAGATTATGGTCAGTATAAAGGTATTGACTATTATGATACCTTTTCATTTGTGACTATGCTGAAATCCATCCGCACATTGCTTACTGTTGCAGTTTACTATGATTATGAAATCTGGCAAATGGATATAAAAATTATTTTTCTGAATGGATATCTTGAGAAAGATATCTATATGGAGTAACCTCTAAGTTTCACATTCGGTGATAGTGATCACCATATCTGCAAGTTGCAAAGATCCATGTATGGACTAAAACAGGCTTCTCAAAGCTGAAATCTTTATTTTGATGATGTGATCAAATCGTTTGGTTTCATCAAAAATGAAGAAGAACTTTATGTTTATAAAAGGGTCAGTGGGAGTGTGCTTGTCTTTCTTACTCTATACGTAGATGATATTTTTCTTATTGAGAATGATATTCTCATGTTGACCTCAGTCAAAGCTTGGTTGTCTAAAGAATTCTCCATGAAAGATTTAAGAAAAGTATCTTATATCCTTGAGATAAAGATCTATAGAGATAGATCTAGAAGGATGCTTGGCCTGTCACAAAAGCTATACATAAAGAAAGTGCTGAAGTGATTCAGCATGAAAAACTCCAAAAGAGGTTTGCCATCCCTTAGGTATGGTATTTGACTCTCCAAAATGAAGTGTTTGATCACTTCTGAGGAGATCAAGAGCATAAGTAGGCTCCCTTATGCTTCGACGATGGAGAGCCTTATATATGTCATGCTATGTACTCGACCTGATATTGCTTTTGCTGTGAGTGTCACAAGTAGATATCAGTCGAATCTAGGTAAGGAGTACTGGATGGCTATGAAGAATATTCTTAAATATTTATGAAGGACTAAAGATTTGTTCTTGATCTTTGGAGGAGCACCTAAATTATGGATTAAGGGTTATACAGATTCAGACTTCATATCGAATCTCGATGATAGAAAGTCTACATCGAGGTATGTGTTCATTTGCAATGGTGGTGTAGTCAGCTGAAAGTATTCCAAGTCTACATCATTATAGATTTGACCATAGAGGCTGAATATATTGTCACTTCAGATGTTGCAAAAGAAGGCTTTTGGTTCAAAAAGTTTGCTGCGAAACTTGGTGCAATAACATCAGATGCCATATCACTATATTATGACAATAATAGAGCCATAGCCCTTGCTAAGGAGCCCCGATCTCATCAGAAATCAAAGCACATTGAATGGAGGTTCCATATCATATGCTACTATCTCGAGAAGCAATATGTCAAGGTACGAAGAGTAGATTTCGTGGATAATGTTACAGATCCGCTGACAAAGAGTTGAGCCAACCTAAAATAGAAGCCCACCTTGAGAAGATGAGGCTTAGATTAATGGTCAATTGATTTTAGTCCAAGTAAAAGATTATTAGATGTATATCCTAGAAGTCAATTATTGGCTGACATATTGTTCATTCTATGATACAAATTTATACTTTAAACTATTGATTTAATTAATAGAAGATAGTTTTTTTTTTTCATTCAAGTGTTATATGTCTTTGAATCATCCTTGAAATTGATGTTATAATACATATTCTCAAGTATTGAGAATTAAAACCATGTATGATCGATTTCTAAATTACTTCCGATCATAGGATAGTCATGGAGATGGTGATCGATCCAGATACACCGACACATGACTCACTTTCTTCAAAGTAGATGAGTCTTTAGTCTATGATGAAGAGATATTGAGTGACAAGTGTGGATAGTTGTTAGAGAATAACTAGTATTGAGCATGATCATATGAGAGATCACATGGATTTTTATTCAATCATCAATGATCATCTCAATGCTGTAGTTATGTGACTAATCTTTTGACCTATGGTGTCATAGTTGCTCACAAAAAGACTACGATAGTTTGACTACACATAAGCATTAACTCAATTATGAGTTTTTGTAGTAGATGTTGGCTTCAATTGGTTGAGCTATGCAAGCAATGTGTGCATCTAGATGGCTATCGACCTTGATAGAGGGGAGTAGTCATATAAGATTTGAGAAGCAGAGTTCACAAGTCTATGGTCATAGCAGTATGATTAATGAAAAGAAATTTTTATTTGGAATCACTAATAGACTTGGACTGATCAAATTTATTATATGACTGATGATGAAGTTTGACGATTTATCCATAACTTGTCATCTAGTCGGGACTCACGATAGAGAGACTGTATCATACATTAACTATATCTAAAAGTTCTATTTTGGTTCTGCTAGGTTACCACTACATATTACTAGATGTCACTGATGGATTGTGAGAGCTCAATAGGATCGTTTTGGATCAATGATCCTTATCGAGTTAGAGTGAAACTGTTCTAACTCACTGAAATGAATTTCAGTGATACCTATGATAGAGATCATGGTATATCTTACTACCACATAGAATTAAACTATGGAGTCACACATAAAGGGAGAAGGTCTTGATTAGTTATAATTGGGCTTATAAAGTATCAATTAATATGGATTTAGAGAAATCCTATTGGGTTCATATTAATCTTGCTAGCACCTGAATGAATCCAATTTCTTTTGTAGTTGGTTTGCTTATATGATAAGTATTGGCCAATTCTTACACTTGATTTGAACCTAATTGAATATGACCTCCAATGATTGGATACTTAATTTGTGGCTTGGATTAAATCATAAAATAGTTTCTAGATTTTATTCATCTTGATTTGATCAAAAATCTTTAAAGTAAATTTATGAAATCATGTAGGCTAATTTGTGAGCATTTAATTGGATCCCATATGATGGGATGCCTAGCACTGAGTGTGGGCATGGGTGATTTATGGGTGGCATTCTATTTATTTGGTCTAATTTTATTATGGCTAGGGCTTCTAATATGATTAGAAGGAGGAATCTTAATTTGATTAGGATACCCTTATGTTGTCTATTTAAAGGATCCTGACCTCACTTCTCACATAATCTCATGATCTCCCATCTTTGCCGCCACCTATTACTGTGCCCATGCCTCCTCTCCTCTCTCTCTAGCCCACACCCTCTCTCTTTTTAGACATCCCTCTTGGAGCTAGAAGAGAGGTGGGCGGCATCTCTTTTGCTTAGTGTCAAGTGTTGGCACCAAGTTGTTGGTGGTTTTCTTCCTCTTCCTCTCAAGTTGTTGAGAGTTTGTTACAACTATTTCTTATTTGTTATTCTTCTCGATTAGTTAAGGAATCAAGAAAAGTTCTTGGCTTCTTTAAGAATCAAGAAAAGAAAGATAAAAAAGAGTTCAAGAGTTGATCCTTATCTAGGCTTGGTTCAAGCCTATTCGGCCTTTGGTTTAAGCAATCAGGATCCAAGAGAAAATAATTGAGGTCGGTTCTGTAGATACCCATAGAGGCAGGATGCTTGTGCTGCTAATTTAGAGCCTGATCAACCATAGATCTAGAGATTGAATTGGATTCAACCCTAGTTACAGATTTGAGGCAAAAGAAAAAGCGATTCAGATATATAAATTGATTACAGACTTTCTTCATTCATCTTAAAATCAGTTTATGTTAATTTCAGTATATGAACTACATCCATATGTACTTTCATATGATGAATGCATGCTTAGATTAAAATATTTTAATCTAATTTTTTTACTATATTTTTGATTTAAAAAAATTTTGAAATCGACATGCACTAGCACCTATAGAAAATCCGACAATTGAATCCTTATCGAAAGGCATGACTCAATTTATTGGTGTTCAAGTTGAGATTTTTGAGAAAGAGATTCACCAAGCTAAAAAGAGGGCCTCCAGAGATGAACAAAGGACCTTGGAAAAAGAGAAGGCTTGCATTGAGGCTTTTGCAAAGATGGAGTGCTTAAGGAAGAATATTAAACAGACTGACAAGATATATGATTTAGAGAGAATCCGATCAGTTGAAGCTTGCACAAGATCGGCTAAGGCCACTGAGGAGGTGAAGTGGTATGTTGTAGAAAAAATTGCATAGCTTCAAAATGAGCTCTATGTGGCTCAAGAAAGAATTACCACCTTGGAACACTTGGTGGAATCGACTAAGATAGTCAAAGAGGTGACGTGGGGTGCCGTAGAGAAAGTTGCATGGCTTCAAAATGAGTTTCATGTGACCAAGGAAAGAATCATTGCCCTAAAGTGTTTGGTTGACAAGGAGAGGTCAGTGGTGGTGGAGCTCACTTGGAAGGTGGCGGTGAGTGAGGCAGTAACCGTCACCACTGAAGGCAAGGTTAAGCAAATGAAAGTCCTTGCTTCTCACATGATCAAGGCTTTCTTGTTAGCTAAGCTCATTTTAGAAATGAGGAGCCTTCAAGGGTCCTTCAAGTTAGCCTCGCTTCTTGATCGTTGAGGTCTTCGACTTGGATGGCTTGAATTTATGGGCTTCAAGCATTCTTTGTGATTAGCCCTTGCTTCTTGCATGACCAAGGCTTTCTTGTCAGCAGAGCTTGTTTTAAGAATGAGAAGCCTTCGAGGGTCCTTCAGTTTAGCCCTTACTTCTTGATCATCAAGATCTTCATTGTGGACTTTGAGGGTCCTTTGTGGTTAGCCCTTTCTTCTTGCACGATCAAGGCTTTCTTATTGGCTGAGCTCATTTTAGGAATGAGGGACCTTCAAGAATCCTTTAAGTTAGCCCTCACTTCTTAGTCATCGAGATCTTCAGCCTAGATGGCTTGAGTTTTTGGGCTTCGAGAGTCTAATGGCTAGCTCTCGCTTCTTGCATGACCAAGACTTTCTCATCAGCTAAGCTCATTTTAGGAACGAGGGTTCTTCGAGTGTCGTTCAGTCACTTCTTGATCATCGAGATCTTTGGTTTGGATATTGTCATAAGAATGAGGCTTATAATGATCTACAAAATTTATGGATTAGGGAGAAAAATTTTTTATTGAAAGTATTCATTTACACTTATTGGTCGTACATCCGTATGTTGTTTGAATTCCAAGATTGATGTAGCAGAGTTTCATCTAGTTGCTTCAAGTGGTAGGTTTCAGGTCTAATGACCTTATCCACTTGATAGGAGCCTTTTCAATTGGGAGATAGCTTTCCTTATTTATTTGGTCAAGATACCTCAGCTCGGTGCAGCACCAAGTCACCGATCCTGAACATTTTGTTTTGGACTTAGGAATTGTAGTATTATGCAATCTGAAAGAATAATGCCTTACAAGCCAATCATATATAGGATGCGATTGGATGTTTTTCATAATTTATCTTCTGAACTCTTGTAATTGACATTGTTTTTAATAAAATAGGTATTTTTGATTCATTATATGCTGCATCTTTATTTTTAAGATTATAATGAACCCCATAGGTCTGGACAATGATTTTAGGGTTGTGATCAGATCACGTCAGTGAGACCTAAATCTTTAATAGCCATGATCTAAAATATTTTCAATCATTAGTTTATTGAGTCAGAGATCAATGATACTGGTAAGACTGGCATATCCTATGTATGCTCAAAGATGAGGGTGGTTGATCTCACAACCACTTATGTGGTGATACTAATATGAGGATATAGATGCTTCTTAGAAAATGATTTCACTGAATAGATCTATGAGAGAATATCTGATGGAGTCTTTTTATATGTTAGCTGATAGTTCTTTAGTGAGAGTTGTGCAAGTGATCCTTTGACCTGAGATCGCCATGGTATATTGTGTATAGGAAGTCATATTTTGGTTCACTTCTTAACTTGATCTTTTGATCCTTATATGGGGTGTTCTAGATGTGGTGAAGTGTGCATGAAAGTTATGGGTGATCAATAAAGGATCAGTCACTCCTAATAAAAGGAGCGAACATCGTATATGATCTCATAGGTCGGTGATTCTGAAAGTTTTTGGCCAAAACAAGATGATAATTAGAAAGAGACTTTTAATATATTATCAACTGAATCATCATCTTCTGATCGAGATATATATAGATAAGCAATTGGATTTGATATGATTCTATGCCCACAGCTCATCTGGAATGTTGTTTGATTGAAGGATTGAATTACATGATAACTTGCCAGTGAAGGATATTTTGATATTTTTTCATCAAAATTTTAAATCTTTTGGATAGTCATGATACGTTACTAGACTTTAATCTTGACTTGTATATTCATCAGAATTAAAAAAATTTAATTTAAGAATTAATTAGAAAGAGTCTTGTTAATTGGGACTCTTGAGCTAATTTAGTTTGATCAGATTAGGATTACGTCAAGAGTTTGTATCCACTACTAGCTAGATTTGAAACTCAATGGATCACATACTTTAAGATTTAGTCTTAGTCTGATTTAATTAGGATTTAATATAAATCTTAAGGGTTAATTTGATATGCTAGCATTTACATTAACCCAAGTTCCTAAATAGGTTCAGTTTAAAGTATTTGAGCTAAACTAGACCAGTTGCTTTTAACTTAATGGGATTGGGTCTAATTTAATTTGGTTCTTATTCAACTTGGAAGTGTTTCAAGTATAGAAGGAGTCCTCTATGCCCATCAGGTCTCACACCAAAAATTTAATGCCGCCCCCTCCTAATTTGCATTGAGATATGAAGAGTCCTTCTTAAAGAAGACTCTTATCTTATCTCTTTGGTTCTCATCTAGATCCTTAATTATTACATGCCAATTTATTATGAGAAATTTATGGGGCATAGAAGAGGAGGAGTCCTTCTGTGTGAAGGCTCTTCTACATCAAAATAAATTATAGAGATTTATTTCTCCATGTGAAAACTTAGAGTGCTAAGAGTTGGTGCCCCTTGGTCCTTCCTCATGTCCCTTCTTAGCCTATATATATGGGCTGTCCCATATGGGCTAAGGGCTGGATTTTGGATGAAAATTAGAGCCAATTGGTGTGTAAAAGATAATTTTTTTTTTGAAAAAGATCTAAGTAAAAGGCAAAGAAAAATTGAGAGGAAAAAATTGTAAGAAGGGTGGTGAAAGAATTAACAAGTGTTGCTAGTTAGCCCTAGGGTTTGATTTTTTCATGGGTTAGAGCCCAAAATCAAATCTTAAGTTGTGAGACTTCTGAAGAGTATCTTCTTAATATAATTTTGATGGCAAAATTGAAGATGACTGGACTTTGATGTGATCATACTTCGAGTTCGAAGTTGGTAGTGTTCTTGTGAAGAAAAGGTTGCGACAGTGCACCAGTTAGGAAGGACCTTGGTCAATTTTTGTGTGGATCACTATTGGAGGGTTTCTACTTTAGAGTCTCATGGAGATTACCATCATACCATACTACTCATTGGAGGAAGTATAATCTTTTATCTCTTTTTATGTTTGTTTTTATTTTGTTCGACATCTACAAGGTGATTCTAGGATTTGGATTTTGATTCGATAGTTTTAATTGTTAAAACTATTGATATATTTGTTTTAAAAATTTTAAAATTCAATTTTTATTGTATGACTGAAACCCAATAGTGGTATCAATGCCACCCTTGTTAGATTCGATCAAACAAGTGCAAAGTTTTAATATAGAATTGTTCTAGTTCATATATTGCCAAAAATGTTGCTGAAGAGAAGTGTGGTGGGTGATGTACATGTATTTTTAAAAATTTTTATAATAATATATATATATAGATTAAATAATTTAATCTATAATGCATGCATAGATCAAATCTACATCACCATACAGGATCTATGATATGAACTAATATACATGTGTGCACATCTGAAATCTAAAATTCAGCAAGTACAGGACATATCTAATCTATATTTAGATCATATCTAAATATTAATTGAATACAAAACTTCATACTTGGATGTAGGTAGCAGATCACCACATTCAAAATTCATGATAAATGATTCTTCTTAATGCTTGGCAGCCGCACACGCATTCAACCTCTACAGATATCCCCACGAAGTTCTCATGCTGATCGATCTTTCTGGGAGTGCTAGCTCGCGAAGACACCATCCATTGGCTGATTTGAGAAAAATATGATGGAACTGAAGAATAAGGAGATCTTCTCCTTTTCTTTTTAGATCCATACATTTGATTTCTATAATAGAGATCAAGAGAAGAACTTTTTCTTCTCAATTTCTCATGCATAAGAGAGAACCTTTCTCTCTTCTTTTCATGCCCTTAAGAAGAATTTTTCTTCTCTAATTTTCTATTATAAAAATCAGATCTAATTTAATTTTTTATGCTAAAAATTATATAAAATCTTAAAATCTAAAAAAATTCAAAAGAGGGATCCAGGAGAAGAACCGTTCTTCTCTCTTCTTCTCCCTTTTCTTCTTGATCTAGAACTCTAGAGATCCCCAAATACCCAATCAAATTTTTTTAATATTTTTTTTCTAAATTTTTATGTTAAAAATTAAATTTAATCAAAATTTTATTTAAAAAAAAAAATAAAAATATGAAAGAAGAACTCCTTCTTCAAGGCTGCGCACAAGAAAGAAGATCCATCTTTTTCCTTGATCTAAAACTTCAAGAATCTCCAAACCCTAATCAGATTTTTTTTGATATTTCTTCTCTAAATCTATATGTTAAAAATTAAATCTAATTTAATTTTTATCTAGAAAAAAAATTTAAAAAAAATCTAAAAGAAGAACTCCTTCTTCAAGGCTGCACGCAAGAAAGAAGACCCATCTTCTTCCTTATCTTTCTCTCGTTGGGAAGAACTTTTCTTCTCCAATTTTTTACTGTATAACTAGCAGAGAAGTCTCTTTTTGATGCTCAAAAATTAGTAAGAAAGGATCTCAAAAACATACCAAGATGGGAAGGAGAGGAGGGGTTGGTGTGTGGATATTGGGGCGTCCAACTCTTGGATGCCCCCTCCTTGTTTTGGTGACAAGAAAAGAAGGGGAGATGACCTTCACGAAAGAAATAGGGAGGTGCACATCTCTTTTGGGGCATAGGATCTCATGTTAAAAGGATTTGAGGCATGAAAGATTAATAGCACATAGGTTGGTTCTAAGTTGGTTAAGTCCTATTCCAAATAGGATTCAAGATCTTGATCAAATTCTAACTAATTCTTGGATCCAATCCTAATCAATTTAGAAATTAGTTATAACAAACTAACTAATTAGATCCTAACCCAATTAGACCCTAATCTAATTAAGAATTAATTAGATTAAAATTCCATTGATCCAAGAATTGATTCTTAATGGATATCAGAGAAGTTTTTTAATAATAGGGCTTGATCCAATCAAGTCTATTATCCAATGACATTTGATCAAATCAAAACCAATTATCCAATAGGGTTAGATCCAATCCAAGCCTATATAAAATAATTTCATATTCATGCATCCTTAGGATCAATTGAAATAAGTCCTGTTATTCAATAGGGCTGTATTCAATTCATTCAAATCCAATCTAATTGAATCCAATTCAATTAGATCTAATCCAATCTCCATTGCTCAATCAAATTGAGCTAATTAATAATCATATTATCAATTAATTATTCTTCTAATTTACTAACCATTAGTAAATATTTATTGCAATTTTTGCATAGTATTAATCATCAATCAAATTGATAATTAAACCCTCCAATGATTCATAATCATCGATCAGCCATTTGATCAGATAGGTACTTCTATGTATGTGATCTCATAGGTTTGAACCTAAACCGGTAGCATAAGAATAATTTTTATACTAATTGATGTAACAATCTAACAATAGGATCCAACGTCCGGATAGGTCGAATGTATGCCCAGCAACACTCTAGAACCCATGTGAATATAGTTACCGTATAATTCATCCCTTTGACACTCGATATTCAAAGATGACTTTGGGTTAAACTGTCAATCCAAGAAAAGTGATCTATATTGCATCTCAATCTTAAAAATCTTGTGACTCCTCACTAGGACTACTTTGGCCAAAGTTTTACTGAATTGAAACACAATGATGCATTATCTCTAATTTTATTTAAAGTGGTCAATCCTATCTTGACTCACACTTAGACTTCACAAGTACTTGACTGTACCTAAAAATCTTTCATTATCGAATTAAAAATTTGGATAGTTTGGTACTAAAGCATAGTGAGTTGCTTGCAAGTTATCAAGACAGCCTCAGGTCCGAGAGACACATATACCCATATCCCATCAGAGCAACCCTTGACAGCAGAGTGCTTTGGAAGTGATCATACTCAGTGAAATATACTCCTACATATTATTCGTATGCTATACATGTATCACCACATGTCTTGATTAAGAGGACAACCAACTAATATGGCACACAATGACCTACACTCGATACAATTATCATCTTTGTAACAATTGTATCATTTGGTCACGAGCAAGATTTAAGAACCACATGATAAATCCTCTTTTATTATTTTGGTAGTAGTTCTAAAGACTTCATCATAACTTATGAGTTTTATTTTGAAAGATGTATTCCTTATGATGAATCTGCCAGATAATATTTATCATTTTATAATTCATACACTTATATAGAGGACAATCATCTACAACCTAGATGATTGACTTTAGGACATATTTTCTAACAATTTCCACTTAGACTAAAGCCAATCAGATCGGTATCAAATATTCATCTTTCATTTATGATCATCAAATTGTTTAGATCTGATTGCTCTAGTTAATGGGTCGGTCAAGTTCTCCTTTCGATCGATCTTCCCAAGGTCGACTTTATTTTCATCTTATTGAATAAGGTGATTGCAATATAGAAAATATTTGATTCTTAGATAGAATATCAATTCTTCAGCTTGAGCTATGGCTCCAATACTGCTGTCAATACAAAAAGACTGGACCATCAATGGAGGATGCCACTCCATGCTCACTGATGAATTTTTATAATCGAATTTCTTTATCAGTATTAGATACCACAAAGAACTCCATATCATAAATAAAATTGGTTACTAACTATTGCATGAACTCTTTCCAGCATGTCGCACATCTTTTTAGGATAAAAATATAATCTGACATAACTTTATCATTTTCATCCGACTAAAAATTGGAATTAGTATTCCACAGGTTTTAAGTCACATTCTCAATAAACGAGCCATTGATCTTAAGTATTTCATAAATATTTAAGGATAGTTCTCATAACCTTCCAAATTTTTATAGAGAACAGAGATAACAACCTAGCTTTTATTCTCTATATTGTAGGGATGTCATTTTTGATTAAGAAAATTTATCCAAATAGTACAAAAAATGATTTTATAGAACTATTATCCCATTTATACATACAGGATTCTACTTCATTCTTAACGAAGCCATATATTCAAAATATATATTCTAACTCTGAGAAGCTTGATTCAATCCAAATGGACTTGAGGATTGCCACAAGAAAACCATCTCATCATAGTCAACACTATAATTTTGATAAAATCCTTTGACAATCAGACAGAATTAATAGATCTTTATCTTTCTATCTATGCCTCTTATCCATCTAAAATCCACTCACACCTTATCGGTCATACCCCCTCAGGTGAACCAATGAATGTCCATACATCATTGATCTTTATGGACATCATTTTAGATTTAATGACTCCAAGCTACTTCTCAATGTTAGATTCCTGTATTGCATCCGTATGGAAGATCAAATCTCCATCTCGAATCTAGAAACTGAAGTATCTATTCGACTGATACGGTACTCTACTGTATCTATTCAAGGATGCTTTTACATCAAATTTTGGATTTGATCTAATTAACTTCGGTTCTGTTGGTTTGTGTCAGAGTTGGTTCCTCTACCTATCAAGCTTCACCAGACTTGCTCTTAACGATATCAGTTCCTTCACCAAGGAACTTTTTTTCTAAAAAGAATATCTTAAGATACATGAACATCTCATATCCATAAAAAAGATAGAAAAAATATCTTTAATATAATATTTATTAGACCAAGATCCAAGCTAGTCGGTTTGTGAATATTTTACATAAGTTCAACACCCCAAACCTAAGATAAGTGAGTATCGAATTACCAAATCCATATCTCATATGGAGTTTTGGTGATCGATTTGCTTGGAACATTTTTGAGCACATATCAAGTAGTCTTTAAAGTATAATCTCTGACTGACTAGCAAACCCACAGTAGACCGAACTATATCTAACAAAGTTCAATTCCTCTTTTCATACAGTGGTGTCCCAAGAGAGGTCTATTAAGAAAAAATCTAATTTTCTCCTAGATATGTCAAAACTTACTGTAAAGATATTCACTTCATCAGTCTGACCAATGAATTTTAATATTCTTTACAGTTCATTTTTCTATCTTATTACAGAATCATTTGAATATTTCAATCGACTCGAATTTATACTTCATAAGCAAGATGCACCCATGTCAAGATAGGTTATCAGAGATTTAATGAAGTAGTAAGCCCTCTTCTGGTATTAATATTCATGAGTGTAAATATATCAATATGTATCATAACTCAGAACATTGCTGGCTCATTCATCTTTTTTCAATAAAAAGTGACTAAGTCAGTTATGCCAAATGTAGGCTTCAGTGATATTGTCTAATCTAGGGTGCTAGTTAAATGTATACTTTACACTAACAGACTATGGTAATAAGTTTATGTCATTTTCAATGGTCTATATATTATTGCAGTATCATTCACAATGATATCATAATAATCATACTTATTGACACCATCAATAAGATTAGACAATACTGACAATCACCTAAAATGATATCTTCAGGATTGAAAACAAGCTCAACGATTCCTGATGTTAAGACTAGAATAGATTTTTATATCTTACATTTAGGAGTCTCTTGTCATTTTCAAACCTTCTACTATCCTGAAGTCTTTTGCAACTATTTATAAATATGAGTTATACTATCGGTATCCTATACCCTGATAATAGGATTACTAATAGAGAAACTTCAAAGAATTATCATATAACTATCTTGACGAGCAACCATTTGTTGATTTCTCTTTTAAGCCTGTTTGGGTTAGCCTGAGACTTGTTGATTAATTCTCTCAAAAACTATATTCAACTTTTGATACTGGCTATCGAAGTCAGGTATGATAATATTTTCACTGTCTAATAATGAACAGAGCAACAATATTCTAACCATTTCTGAATAGAGAACAATTGACCTATTAGTATATGAATTATTTTAAGCCTAAAGACTTGGACTTTAGTCTAAAGATTCTCTCACTATTTTATATGAATTGGTAGCCTCTACCTTCAATCTGAAGAATTATTTTAATTCCTTAGTGGGTGCTAGAATCTATACAGACTGCATTCAGGTCCGAGTGTGGCTCTACCAATCCTAGTGCATCTATGGGTAGATTCATAATCAATTATTTTTCCAAACAATTTTTAGCAATCAGATTTTGCCTCAGGCATCCCTTCAGCAGGTGTGTGGTGCCTCAACTGAAAATCTTTGTTATATCCAACTATTAACGTGACACATCAAGTACATCCAACAAAATGAATATCCAGGCCCGAGTGTGGCTCAACCAATCTGAGCATTGATCTGAAGGTACAACAAGATAGTCATATAATGGATAATAATTTCAATATGTAATAGACACCAGACGTGTGGTACCTCTAATATCTATTTGGAATATTGGACTCATTATCACGCACCTTAATGGGAGGCTATGATCTAGTTATCCCCTTAACTAGTTCATTTTATGGATCTAATAATTTAGAAGATTTTGTTAATATATTTTAGAGGATATCAGTCGACCTACGAGTCATAATTCTATCATTGACTTTATTAAGTCATGAAAAGGACTAGTGACTAGTGGGTCTAACTGACATGTTGTAGATCCTCCCACTGACTTTATCAAATCATGAGAAGGATTAGAGACAAGTCGGTTCGGGGCACCTAAATCAGTCATATTGATTAACCTTAACAATATAAGTCAACTCGAGTCACCTAACGATCTAATCATCCTAATGACTCAGGCTCAATCTTTGAGCCTGAATCAAGGTCTATTTCGTTTGATTAAAGATATAGACTAGATCAACTACCACTATTATTTTTGATCTAGAGTACCCTTGATCTAATCTAAATCAACTATTGGTTAGATTGGATCAACTACTTTTTTTAGTCTATTAAGTCTTTGATTCTAACCTTAGGTCTAAACTAATTAAAAGGATCTGATTTGAGTTATCCCATGTCTCATATTTTATGCAATGTCATTAGATCTTTAATCATAATTCTAGATCTAAAATATATTTCTTAATTCTTAATTAAGTATAGAATCAACATGGATTAAGATTATGAAATAATTTTTTATGTAAACTTTTTACATTAGATCATAAAATCTTTTAGATCAAATCTAAATTTTCATGATTTTAGATCAAAGCAATTTTGATGAATCAAGATTAGATGTAACTAGTTTCTTTACAACTTGTATCATATACAACGACACCTAAGGTTTTAAGATCTAAGATTTTACAAGAAAGTAAGTTTCTCTTTTCACTTTCTTCTTCATGAAACCTCACAGTGGCACCCCTACATGCCATGAAGAGCACCCCATTAAATGAAGAGAGTGGATCATGTAACTCTACTTGCTCCTATAACCGGACGGCCTGGTGATTATCCAATTTGAGTACTTTACTACTCAGAACATCTAATCTTATTCACATATCATATATGCAAAAATTTAAATCAAATCTAAATTGTATTAGATTTGATTTTATATTAGATTATACCTAAAATTAGATTAAAACACATCTCATGCATTGCTAAATCTAGATTTCAACTCTACATGCATATATGTTTATGTCATAATGAATTTGGCTCTAATACTATTTGAAGGGAAGCGTGGTGGGTGATGAGCATACATTTTTAAAATTTTTTACAGTGGAACATATATATAGATTAAACAATTTAATCTATAATACATGCATAGATCAAATTTAAACTACCATACAGGATCTATGATATGAACTAATATACATGTATGCACATCTGAAATCTAAAATTCAGCAAGTAGAGGATATATCTAATCTATATTTAGATCATATCTAAATATTAATTGAATATAAAATTTCATACCTGGGCACGGGTAGCAGATCACCGCATCTAAAATCTATGATAGATGGTTCTTCTTGATGCTTGACCACTGCACATACATCCGATCTCTATGGATATCCACATGAAGTCTTCAAACTGATCGATCTCTCCAGGAGTGCTAGCTCATGAAGATATCATTTATTGACTGATTTGAGAGGAACATAATAGAAATAAAGAATAAGAAGACCTTCTCCTTTTCTATCTGGATCCATGCATCTGATCTCTATAATAGAGATCAAGAGAAGAACCCTTTCTTCTTAATTTTTCATGCATAAGAGAGAACCTTTCTCTCTTTCTTTCATACCCTTAAGAAGAACTTTTTTTCTCTAATTTTTTATGATAAAAATCATATTAGAACCCTTTCTTCTTAATTTTTTATGCATAAGAGAGAACCTTTCTCTCTTCTTTTCATGCCCTTAAGAAGAATTTTTTTTCTCTAATTTTCTATGATGAAAGTCAGATCTAATCTAATTTCTCATGCTAAAAAATATATAAAATTTTAAGATCTAAAAAAATCCAAAAGAGAGATCCAAGAGAAGAACCGTTCTTCTCTCTTCTTCTTCCTTTTCTTCTTGATCTAGAACTCTAGAGGTCCCCAAATGCCCAATCAGATTTTTTTTGATATTTTTTTTCTAAATTTTTATGTTAAAAATTAGATTTAATCTAAATTTTATTTTAATAAAAAATAAAATAAAAATTTAAAAGAAAAACTCCTTCTTCTTCAAGACTGCACACAAGAAAGAAGATCCATCTTCTTCCTTGATCTAAAATTTCAAGAAGCCCCAAACCCCAATCCATTTTTTTTAAATATTTTTTCTCTAAATCTATATATTAAAAATTAAATTTAATCTAATTTTTATCTTGAAAAAAATTTAAAAAAAATATGGAAGAAGAACTCCTTCTTCAAGGCTGCGTGCAAGAAAGAAGATCCATCTTCTTCCTCATCTTTCTCTCGTTGGGAAGAACTTTTCTTCTCCAATATTCTGCTGTATAACCAGCAAAGAAGCCTCTTTTTAATGTCCAAAAATCAGCAAGAAAAGATCTCAAAAATATACCAAGATGGGAAGGAGAGGAGGGGTTGGCATGTGGATATCGGGGCATCCAACTCTTGGACGCCCCCTCCTTGTTTTGGTGACAAGAAAAGAAGGGGAGATGCCCTTCTTTCTCATGAAAGAAATAAGGAGGCACACATCTCTTTTGGGGCATGGGATCTCATGTTAAAAGGATATGAGATGTGGAGAATTAATAGCACATGGGTTGGTTTCAAGTTGGTTAAGTCCTATTTCAAATAGGATTCAAGATCTTGATCAAATTCTAACTAATTTTTGGATCCAATTCTAACCAATTTAAGAATTAGTTATAATAAACTAACTAATTGGATCCTAGCCCAATTAGACCCCAATCCAATTGGAATTTAGTTAGATTAAAATCTCATTGATCCAAAAATTGATTCTTAATAGATATCAGGAAAGTTTTTTAATAATAGAGCTTGATCCAATCAAGCCTATTATCCAATGGCATTTGATCAAATCAAAGTCTATTATCCACTAGGGTTAAATCTAATCCAAGTCTATATAAAATAATTTTATATTCATGCATCCCTAAGATCAATTGGAATAAACCTTGTTATTCAATAGGGCTGCATCCAATTAATCCAAATCTAATCTAATTGAATCTAATTCAATTAGATCTAATCCAATCTCTATTATTTAATCAAATTGAGCCAATTAATAATCATATTATCAATTAATTATTCCTCTAATTTACTAACTATTAGTAAATATTTATTACAATCTTTGCATAGGATTAATCATCAACCAAATTGATAATTAAACTTTTCAATGATTCATAATCATCGATCAGTCATTTGATCAGATAGGTACTTCTATATGTGTGATCTCATAGGTTCGAACTTAAACCGGTAGCATAAGAATAATTTTTGTACTAATCGATATAACCATCTAATAATGAGATCCAACATCTGGATAGGCCGAATGTATACCCAGCAATACTCTAGAACCCATGTGGATATAGTTACCGTATCATTGATTCCTTTGACACTCGATGCTCAAAGATAACTTTGGGTTAAACTGTCAACTCAAGAAAAGTGATCCACATTGTATCTCAACCTTAAAAATCTTGTGACTCCTTATTAGGATTACTTTGGCCAAAGTTTTGATGAATTGAAATACAATGATGCATCATCTTTAATTTTACTTAGAGTGGTCAATCCCATCTTGACTCGCACTCAGATATCACAAGTACTTGACTGTATCCAAAAATTTTCTATCATCGAATTAAAAATTTGGATAGTCCAGCATCAAACCACAGTGAGTTGCTTGCAAGTCATCAAGATAGTCTCAGGTCCAAGGGACACATATACCTGTATCCCATCAGAGCAACCCTTGACAGTAGAGTATTCTGAAAGTGGTCATGCTCAGTGAAATATACTCCTACATATCATCTATATACCATACCCGTGTCACCACTCATCTTGGTTAAGAGGACAACCAACTAATATGGCACACAATGACCTACACTTGATACAATTATTGTCCTTGTAACAATTATATCATTTGATCATGAGCAAGATTTAAGATATGATAAATTCTTCTTTATCATTTTGGTAGTAGTTCTAAAGACTTCATCATAACATATGAGTTCTATTTTAGAAGATGTATTCCTTATGATGAATCTGCCATATAATATTTATCATTTTATAATTCATATACTTATATAGAGCACAATCATCTACAACCTAGATGATTGGCTTTAGGACACATTTTTCAATAGTTGCATCGATTTTTTACATCAATCTTAAAATCAAAAAATTATTTTTGACTTTATTCAAACCATAGATTTAAATTTTAGTTATTTAAATTATGAATTTATGATAATATAAAATTTATAGTTTCATGGTTTCTTAATGCTTAAATCAATTTTATATTTAAGGGTGTAATGCATGCCTAATTTGATTGGGGTCTGTTATTCAATTTGGCTAAACTTATTATATATGTTAAGTCATTTTGTGCACCCTTATATAATTTTTAGCATGTCAATATGATTATTGTTATAACTTGTATAAGCATACCAAATTACATAATATGTGTAATACATTTTATGTAGTTATAGTTAGGATGAAACAAGATCAGTTTAAAGACCCTCTATAAAAATTATATTAAGTTGTAATATTGGGATTCACTTACAAATCAAATATCGAATTCATTTGATCAATTGGTGTCTAAGTATGTATAAAGGTGATTTTCTAATTAGGTCCGTATGTTGGTCTGGTCAACTTTGTTGGTGTCTAAGAAAAGCTACGGGAAGCCTCCCACCTACTGATTTGGTCAATTTGGTCTTATTGAATTTCAGACTTAGATTGATTAGTGATGTGGATACTACAAAGGCCTTCCTTCAAGCTTAGTCAATAGAGTATTTCAAGATCTTAGTGAGCTTATTGTGCTATCCATAAGGCTTACTATAAAAATTAATATGATGTTGACTAAGTGCATATTGATGCTTGTGACATATTTGAATAGTGTTGCTTTATTGTGCTATTTACAAGGACAATATTGTTTAAGTATGATCATATGAGATTGAAGGGTTAACTTAACTAGAATACTATAGTTTGTTATGCTATCCACAAAATTATAAGTGATCTAGAGGCAAGAGAGAAAAATATTGAGAATTATATGAGGTACAATTGGTAAAGAGTTACTTACTCTTGAACTTATGAATACTTATTGTACTATCCATAAGGTGTTTGTGAGGAATAGGGATCTCAACTCCATTAAGAAACTTAAGGATGTTTCTCATTTTTCATACTTGAGGGCTATGAAATTTGTTAAAATAATAGAAGGCACAATTAAAAAAAAATCATAATCTAGTTGTGCATGTCATCATGAGTTGTCTGCTTATATTGTGTTCTTGTCATTGTAGATTACCTACACATATAGCATCCTCACTATCATTAAGAGGCATACTAGATGCTAACAAATTGACAGGACAAAACTACATGGACTGGTTAAGAAATCTGAGAATTGTTCTCACTTAGGAGAAAATCTCCTACATACTGGATACACTTGCACCCGATACGATCGGAGAAGATGCATCTGAGGAGGAAGGAGCCATATATAAGATGTGGAAGGATGATAGTGTGACTGTCAAATGCATCATGCTTGCCTCGATGAGCAATGAGCTTCAAAGGTAGCATGAGGGCATGGATGTTCTCTTTATACTCCTTAATCTTAAGGAGTTATATGGAGAATAAAGTCGAACTACTAGATATAAAATATCTAAGCAGTTATTTTGTGCCTGCATAATTGAAGGCATGTCTGTGCAAACTCATGTCCTAAAGATGATTGATTTGATCACTCGTCTGGGATAATTGGATTTTGCCATGGACGGTGAACTTTGCCAGAATTTGATCCTGCAGTCTCTCTCCGACTTTTTCTCTCAGTTTGTCATAAACTACCATATGAACAAATTAAATATCAGCCTGTCTAAGCTGCTGAATATGCTGAAAATAGCAGAGAGCCATTTCAAAGATAATAAGGCTCCAGTTCTTCTTGTTGATAAGATCAACAAGAAGAAAGTTAAAAAAGGTTCCAAAAAAAAATTGAACCCTAAGGATGGCATCTCCAAGAAAAAGATGAAGAAGGTCTCCACTAAAGGTACTTGCTATCACTGTGGCAAAGAGGGGTACTAAAAGAGAAATTACAAGAAATACCTTACAACTGTGAAACAAGCAACTATTGCTAAAGATTTGTATATGATACAAACTAACTTTTTATTAAGTACTTCAATTTCAGATTCTTAGATATTGGATACCGCCTATGGCTCACACCATTGCAAATTATTGCAGGATCTATAGAAAATAAAGAATCTGAATAAAAATGCTTTCGAGCTGTTTGGTGCTAGTGGAGAGTCTATTCAGACCGAAGCTGTAAAAATCAGAATTTTGAAGTTGCCTTCCGGCAAAATTTTGGAACTGAAGATCTGTTATTATATTTTTAATATTGTTAAAAATATTATTTCTGTACTCTTGTTATTAGAACAAGATTTTGAAATAAAAACAAAGAATAATGGTTGTTCTATATATTTTTCTAACGAATTTTATGAAAATGCTTATATTGATAATGGTCTTTTATTCCTATCACTTAATGATAATATACTTTATGTTGATAATATGAAGAAAGAGAGAGGATGTGAATGTCACATACCTCTAGCACCGCCAATTTGATCATATAAATGAGTCAAGAATTAACAAGTTGTACAAAGATAAATTCTTTGATCTTTATGATTTTGAATCATATGGAACTGTAAATCTTATCTCATGGATAAAATAACCAAGACTCTATTTACTTGACTTGGAGAAAAGATGAGTGACATTTTGGACCTTGTATATACTGATATTGTGGTCCAATATTGACTCAAGCCAGAAGTGGATACTCTTATTTTATCATATTTATTGATGATATATCTAGATTTGGATATGTGTATTTAATAAAATACACATTCGAAGCTATTGACAAATTTAAAGAGTATCAAAGAATGGTTAAGAAACAAACTGGTAAAAGTATTAAAGCTCTTTGATCTAATCGAGGAGGAGAATACTTAACTAGTAAGTTCCTTAATCATTTAAAACAAAATGATATACTCTCTTAGTAGATACCTTCTTACACTCCATAATTAAATAGAATTGCGAAGAAGAGGAATTGCACCTTATTAGACATGGTGCGGTCCATGATGTATTTCATGGATCTTCCAATCTCCTTTTGGGGATATGCTCTTGAGGCCGCAGCGTATGTTCTGAATAAAGTGCCATCCAAATCTATCTCTAGCACTTTATATGAGATATGGAAAGAGAAGAGACCCAGTCTTAAACATGTTAAGATTTGTAGTTGCCTTACTTATGTGAAAAATATTGTTGGACATAAGCTTAGTGCTAGATCAGAAAAATACAGGTTTGTGGATTATCCCAAAGAGAGTATAGAATACTACTTCTACCACCCTACTCTGCAAAAGGTGTTTGATGGTAGGCATGCCATTTTTTTGGAGAAAAAATTTATCCAAGAAGGGGGTAGTGGGAGGTTTGTTGAACTTGAGAAAGTTCAAAACCTACAACCCATCCAGGATTCACAAGTTGATTCTCAATTAGATGTGCCCATTGTTGAGGCACAGCTACTACACACACCTCCTCTTTAAAGGTCAAGTAGAGTGCATAATGTATCATTCAGATATGGATTTATCATTGAGAATGACAACACATGCCACATCATTGAGAATCATGATCTCACGACCTATATGGAAGCTGTCATGAGTAGTGACTCTGATAAATGGCTCAATGCCATGAAATCTAAAATAAACTCCATGTATACCAATCAAGTTTGGACTTTGATTAATGCACCTAAGGGTGTGACCCTAATATGCTGCAAATCGATCTTCAAGAGGAAGATTAGAGCAGATGGCCAGGTAGAGACTTGTAAGGCCAAGTTAGTGACAAAAGATTTTAGACAAAAACAAAGTGTTGATTATGAACAAACTTTTTTATCGATAGCCATGCTCAAGTCTATTCAGATTATACTTGTTATTGTTGTATACCATGACTATGAGATTCGACTGATGGATGTCAAGACTGTCTTTCTCAATGAAAATCTTGAGAAAGAAGTCTATATGATTCAGTCAGAGAGATTTATATCTAGTGGAAGAGCAAATCAGGTATGCAAGCTGAATAGATCTATTTATGGATTAAAACAAGCATCGAGGAGCTGGAACATCCATTTTGATGAGACAGTCAAATTGTTTAGCTTTATCAAAAATATGGATAAACCTTGTGTGTACAAGAAGACTAGTGGGAGTGCTATTGTCTTCTTGATTTTGTATATGGATGACATACTACTCATTGAGAATGATATCTCGATGTTGCAATCAGTCAAGACATGGCTATCACAAAAGTTTTTTATGAAAGATTTGGGTGAAGCATCCTATATACTTAGTATAAAGATCTATTTGGATAGATAAAAAAGGATGCTTAGCTTGTCCCAGTCTAGGTACATAGACCTTGTGTTAAAGAGGTTCAACATGATGGGAAGTAAAAGAGATTACTTGCCCATGGGTCATGGCATACTACTCTCTAAGAAGATGTCTCCTAAGATACCTGAAGAGAGAAATAGAATGGTTTTATTCCTTATGCTTCGACTGTAGGATCAATAGTGTATGCTATATTATGTACCAGGCCTGATGTGGCTTATGCCTTGGGCATTATAAGTAGATTTCAGACTGATCCTGGAGAGGATCATTGACAAGCTGTGAAAAATATACTCAAGTACTCGAGAAAGACTAGAAATATTTTTCTCATATATGGAGGATCTGATTTAAAACTGAAAGGTTATACTGATTCTAGTTTTTAATCTGATCCGGATGATAGCAAATCCATATATGGGTATGTGTTTATCCTGTGTAGTGGGACAGTAAGATGGAAGAGTTTCAAATAGCAAATAGTTGCTGACTCAGTCCTGAGGCTGAGTACATTGCTACTAGTGAGGCTGCTGAATAGACAATCTGGATGAAGAAGTTCATCTCAGAATTGGATGTTGTTACAGGGATTGAACAACTAATACCCCTTTATTATGATAATACTGGGGTAGTTGCTCAAGCCAAGGAACTGAGGTCTCATCATAAATTCAAGCACATCTTAAGATGGTTCCACCACATTCAGGAGATAGTCGACAGACGTGATGTGATCGTAGAGTGAGTTGATACCAAGAACAATATAGCAGACCCATTCATTAAGGCTTTATCATTGCAGTAGTTTGATCACCACCTTGATTGTATGGGCATCAAGTATAGGAGTGATTGACTTTAGTGCAAGTGGGAGATTGAAAGAATAATGTCCTACAAGCCAATTGTATATAGGATACGATTGGATGTTTTCAAAAATTTATCTTTCAAACTCATGTAATTGATACTGTTTTTAATAAAATATGTATTTTCGATTCATTATATGCTGCATCTTTGTTTTTAAGATTATAATGAACCCCATAGGTCTGGATAATAATTTTAGGATCATGATAAGATCACACTAGTAAGACCTAAATTCTTGATAGCCATGATCTAAAATATTTTCAGTTATTGATTCGTTGAGTCAGAGATCAATGATACCGGTAAGACTGACATGTCCTATGTATGCTCAGAGATGAGGATGGTATTGGAGCATGATCTCGGCTCCTCCCACGGACCTTGGGTACAGTGGAACCAGCAACAAATAAATCTGAATATTTCTGGACTCGATCGAAGGCCCTTGATGAAATCAGTCTGGTTGCTGTCTTCTTTGTCAGCCTTTCATTCCAGATGAAGAACACCTCTAAGATCACCTCTAAAAAATTCAAGATCTGGTACCCAACTAGATCAGGCCTGGACTGAGGTCTTCCAATTTATAGATCTCAAATTGGGGCATTCTAGATAGAGAAGAAGGTAGATGGAGACAAATCTTGCAGATCTATCCTGCTGCAGCCTTTCCTGTAGATCTGTTGATGGAGATCTCACCTGCACCTCAAACGACCTCAGATCAACTCTAGATCTAAGAGAAACTTGTACCAACCTCTTTGCAAGAGATTTTAGATCCTGGACCTGATGTTTGGGTGGCTGTAAGAGAGGGAGAAGCACAAAGGTTGGCAGCACAAAGGGGGAGGGGCTAACGCCTCCCCTGGTTTTCTTTTCTTCTATGGACCTGGCGGCAAGAAACCCTAGGGTTTCTTGCTCCCGAGGCATGGAGAATAGCTGGAGAGAGAGGGAGAAGAGAGAGAGAGACTTGGGAGAAAGAGTTCTTGTATTTCTTGGCTTAATCAAACCTATACAGTACATGTATATATAAACACAGGGTCAAGTGACCCAAACCCAAAACTCCCTTGACCAACTCTATGGGAGATTAGGTTAATCCAAACCCATGTACACCCATGACTCGACCTAATCTCATCTATCCTGGGCCCAGACCTGGTCCATAAAGAGTTGGTCCTTTGAGGCCCACATAACCTAGACTTCAAGAACCCGAAAGGCCCACAGCCTTTCAACCTAAGGCCCAACTAGCCCTAGAGCCTCCATGAAGCCCTCATGAATGATGGATCTTGACCTTAGCCTTGGTCCCCTGGGCCTTGGACACACCACCTAGATCATAACAATCTCCACCTTGGTGTCCCAAGGCCTCAACCAGCTCCACTCTGTCCATCAGCCGAATCAGCTCAACACATCTCTGAAAGCTGTCCCATGGAAGTACCTTCGTAAGTGCATCAGCTGGGTTCTCCTTGGTGTGTACCTTTACTAGCTCCACCTCGCCATCCTCCACAAGTTCCCTAATCCGATGATACCGAATGTCAATGTGCTTTGTCCTTGCATGATAGACTGAGTTCTGTGCAAGTAGAAGTGCACTCTGGCTGTCACAGTGCACTCTAATGGCCACCTGTGTAAGGCCCATCTTCGTCAACAAATCCTTCAGCCAAATTGCCTCCTTAGCTGCTTCTGTCAGCCCGATGTATTCCACCTTTGTAGTGGATAGGGCCATGATAGGCTGCAGACTCGATCTCCAAGAAATAGGACCTCCATACAGGCTAAAGATGAAGCCTGTCATAGACCTTCGGGTATCCACATCTCCACCAAAGTCTGCATCTACATAACCGCCAATCAGCCCCTGAGCCTCCCTGGACATGTCAGAGTATCCCACTGTACCTCCTTGCTGTTCATAGCAGATGCCAACTCCAACTGAACCCGTCAGGTATCTGAATATCCACTCAGAGCTCTCCAGTGCTCCCTGCCAGGCTGCACTATGAACCTGCTAACCTGACTCACTGCATGAGTGATGTCTGGCCTACAACAGACCATCGCATACATCAAGCTCCCAACTCCTGAAGCATAAGGGACTATCTCCATCTCTTGAGCCTCCACCTCAGTCTGTGGTGCCATGGTCTTCGAGAGTCTGAAGTGACTGGCAAGTGGTAGCTCCGCTGGCTTTGCTCCCTTCATCCCAAACCTCTCTAAGACCTTCTGTATGTAGCCCCCTTAAGATAGATACAGCACCCTCCAGGCTCGATCTCCGAAAATCTCCATGCCTAGGATCTTCCTTGCAGGGCCTAAATCCTTCATCTCAAACTCCTGAGATAAGGATGCCTTCAGATCCTGCACAACCTTCCTACTCTTGCATGCTATAAGCATGTCATCCACATACAAGAGTAGGAACACCCTAGAACCATCCTCAAGAGACTGAACATAAACACAGGGATCAAACTCACACTTGAAAAGTCCAATGCTCGCACATAGGAGTTGAACCGCTTGTACCATTGTCTCGACGACTGCTTCAGCCCGTACAGCAACTTCTGCAACAAACAAACCTTTCCCTTTGATCCTGGATCCCTGAAATCGGGTGGCTGCTCCATGTAAATCCTCTCCTCCAAATGCCCATGGAGGAATGCCGTCTTGACATCCATCTGCTCCAGTTCTAAATCCTGAGCTGCTACAATGCTCAGCAACACTCTGATGGAAGTATGTCTGACGATGGGAGAGAAGACCTCACTAAAGTCGATGCCTTCCTTCTAGGAGTATCCCTTGGCCACTAACCTCGCCTTGAATCTGATACCTTCCTGCTCTGAAGGCCCATCCTTGCGACTGTAGACCCATTTGCAGCCAATGGGCCTCTTCCCCTGTGGCAACTGCACCAATCGTCACGTCTGGTTCTGGTGGAGAGACTGCATCTCCTCGGATATCGCCTGGACCCATTGCTCTCTGTCCTGGCTCTCAATAGCCTCCTGATACGTATATGGGTCTCCATTCACTATCACCAAGGCATATGACAGCATCTCCTCGAAGCTATATCGGTCTGGTTGCCTGATGGTCCTCTTGGGCTTGTGTAAGGCAACATCGATATCAGTCCTCGGTCTAGCTCGCTCCTGCTGGACCTCTCTGCCTTGATCATCCATCCGAGTCCTCTCCACCTGTGGAGACACCTTAGGTAGGTTCTCCACCTGAATGTCATGTCCTCTCGTAGTACCTACAAGAGACAAAATCAAAGAGGTAAGCTATCCAGCAGCGCCCTGCTGGACCTCCTCCTGCTCCTCCATGCCTACTCGCCTCCGTAGGACTGACTCCTCATCAAAAGTCACATCCCAACTAATGATGACCTTCTTTTCCAAAGGATCCCATAGCCTGTATCCCTTAACTCCTCGCGGATAGCCTAGAAACACCGTCTTGCATGATCTGGCGTCTAGCTTGCTTCGCTCACCAGCTCCAATATGCACATAGGCCGTGCACCCAAATACCCGTAGATGGCCCAGCTCAACTATCCTCCCAGACCACACCTCCTCTGGAAGCCTGCCATCCAACCTGGTGTAAGGTGATCGATTGACCAAGTAACCCGCTGCATCTACTGTGTCAACCCAGAACTCCTTTGGAAGCCCTGCCTGCAGCCTCATGCATCATGCCTTTTCCAGAAGTGTTCTGTTCATCCTCTCAGCCACCCCATTCTGCTGTGGAGTCCCCTTAACTGAGAAGTGTCTCCTAATCCCACACTCCTCACAATAGTCCTGAAATTCTCTGCTGGTGTACTCCCCGCCATTGTCTGACCTCAGACACTTCACGCTCCTCCCCTGCTCCTTCTCCACCTCAGCTCTCCAGATCTTGAACTTGGTGAAGACCTCTGACTTTTCTCTCATGAAGTAAATCCAGAGTTTCCTTGAGAAATCATCAATCAGGGTCATGAAGTATCTGGCCCCATTCCTAGCTGAAACTAGGGCTAGTCCCCACACATCCGTGTGTACTAACTCCAGAGGGACTGCACTGCGGGTTGTACTGATGTTGAATTGAACTCTCCTCTGCTTTCCCATCTGACAAGGCTCATAGATCTCTCCTGTAGCACCATCCTCTAGATCAGAGATGAGTCCTCTCCTGCTCAACTCCCTCAGCCCCTTGTCACCCATGTGGCCTAGGCGGTAGTGCCACATCCTGTAAACCCCCTGCTGGTCCTGTGCTGCAACTGCTGCATCAGACTCTCCAGTCACCACAGATCCCTCCATGCGATAGAGATTATTGTCCAACCTCCTACCTCTCATCACTACCATAGCTCCATTGGAGATGTTCAGTACTCTGCTTCTAGCCCTACTGTTGAAGCTGTATCCACTGTGCTCCAAGTAGCCTAGTGACACCAGATTCTTTTCTAGCTCCGGGATGTGCTTTACATTTGTCAATGTCCTCACAATCCCATCAAACATCCTCACCCTGACTATCCCTATCCCAGCCACCTTGTAAGGATGATTGTCGCCTAGAGTCACTGATCCCTCATCTGTCTTGGTGTATGTCGCAACCAAGACCTGTGTGGTGTGTAGTGATGTGAGCACGCAGAGTCTAATGTCCACTCCTCTGTGTAATGCCTGTGACCATCTGATACCACAAGTAGATCATCCTCCACCTGCTGTCCAGCAACTGCACTCACTGATTCTGAGCCACTTCTTTCTCCCTTCTTGCTCTTCCATAGTGGACATTCTCGCTTGAAGTGCCCGAACTCGTTACACTTGAAGCATTTCATCTCTTTCTTTCCATTCTTGGACTTGGACCGCCCCCTGGACTTGCTTCTGCCTCTACCTGTCCTCTCCCCTACTGCCAAACCCTCCTGGGGAGTCCGATCTCTGGTCAACATTTTTCTTTGCTCATTAGACCTCAGCACCGAGACCATGCCCTCATATTCCAGAGTCTCCTTGTCGTAGAGCAGTGTAGTCACCAAAGAGTCATATGATCCTGGTAGTGAACACAAAAGCAACAGGGACTTATCCTCCTCATCCAGCTTCACCCCGATATTCATTAACTCCATGCACAACTGGTCGAACCTCTGAATATGGCCAATCACATCAGATCCCTCTTGCATCCAAAGACTGTACAACCTCTTCTTCAGCATTAGCTTGTTGCACATATTCTTCCTCATATACATGGTGTGCAACTTCGACCAAAGACCCTTCGGGGTCTTTTCTTCCAGCACTGAATACAACTCCGCATCCGCCAAACATCCTCTGATCATCGAGCATGCTTTCTTCTCCAATGATGCCTACTATCTATTTGTCATTCCCTCAGGCTTCTCATCCAAAGCCTGATCCAGATCTGCTTGCACCAGAAGATCCTCCACCTGGATTTTTCACATGGAAAAATTTTTTTTTCCATCAAACTTTTTGACATCGACCTTCATATTACTGTCCATGACTAGATCCAAGCCAAACAAGCAATATAAAATCAAGAAGTGTAGAATATACCTTGATGGTACCTTGCTGAAAATTTTCAGCATTTGGGATCTTTAACTTCTCGTGCTTGGAACCACTTCCTCACCATCATGGCTCTGATACCAACTATTGAAGCATAATCTCGGCTCCTCTCATGGATCTTGGGTGCAGCAGAACCAGCAACGAACAAATCTGGAGACTTCTAGACTCCATCGAAGGCCCTTGACGAAATCAGCCTGGCTGCTGTCTTCTTCGTCAGTCTTTCGTTCCAGATGAAGAATGCCTCTAAGATCACCTCTAAAAAATCCAAGATCTAGTATCCAACCAGATCATGCCTGGACCGAGGTCTTCTAATTTATAGATCTCAAATCAGGGTATTCTAGATAGGGAAGAAGGTAGATGGAGACAGACCTTGCAGAACTATCCTGCTGCAGCCTTTCCTGTAGATCTGTTGATGGAGATCTCACCCGTGCCTCAAACGACCTCAGATCAACTCCAGATCTGAGAGAAACTTGTACCAACCTCTTCGCAAGAGATTACAAGTCCTGGACCTGATGTTTGGGTGGCTGCAAGAGAGGGAGAAGCACAAAGGTTGGCTGCACAAAGGGGGAGGGGCTAGCGCCTCCCCTGGTTTTCTTTCCTTCTATGGACCTGGCGGCAAGAAACCCTAGGGTTTCTTGCTCCTGGGGCATGGAGAATAGCTGGAGAGAGAGGGAGAAGAGAGAGAGAGATATGAAAGAAAGAGTTCTTGTATTCCTTGGCTTAATCAAACCTATACAGTACATGTATATATAAACACAGGGTCAAGTGACCCAAACCCAAAACTCCCTTGACCAACTCTATGGGAGATTAGGTTAATCCAAGCCCATGTACACCTATGACTCGACCTAATCTCACCTATCCTAGGCCCAGATCTGGCCCATAAAGAGTTGGTGTCTTGAGGCCCACATAACCTAGACCTCAAGAACCCGAAAGGCCCACAGCCTTTCAACCTAAGGCCCAACTAGCCCTAGAGCCTCCATGAATCCCTCATGAATGATGGACCTTAGCCTTAGCCTTGGTCCCCTGGACCTTGGGCACACCACCTGAATCATAACAGATGGTCAATCTCACTGTTGGAAAATATATCCCAAAAATCAATCATCAGCCTGTTGACGGTTGAGCAATCTTATATGATAATTGATTTGTTAATAAATAAAATATATTTGATATTTTCATCATAAGCATTCATCTTCTAATGAATGTTATGATGAAGTCCTTAGGATAATTTAGATTCAATAAAGAGAAGATTTATCGATTAGTCCTTAAAACTGTTCACGACCAAATGATAGGCTGTTAATAAGGATGACAGCTTCTATCGAGCATAGGTCACTATAGGCCATATGGGTTGGTTGACCTCTTAACCAAGGAGTGTGGAGACATTGGTATGGTATATAGGTGAGATGTAAGGGTACATCATCATTGAACGTGACCAACTCCAGAGTATTCTGCTGTCGAGAATGTTTCTGATGGGATATAGGTATAAGTATCCCTTAGACCTGAGATCACATCAGTGACTTGCAAGCAACTCACTGTGCTTTGATATTGGACTAACTGAATTTCTAATTCAGTGACAGAAGACTTTTGGGCATAGTCAAATACTTGCAAAGTCAGAGTGTGATCGAGATGGGATTGACCACTCTAAGAGTTGGAGAAGAATGAGTCACTGTATTTCAATTTAGTAAAATCTTGGCTAGGGTAATCCATCAGATGGATTTGATATTTTGAAATACAATGTGGACAACTTGATCAGAGTTGACAGTTAAACTTTGGGGTATCCTATGATCATTTTGGTTAAGGGGATGAATTATATGAAAACTATATCCGCATGGGTTCTAAGGATGTTGTTCTACACATTCGACCTATCCGATCGTCGGGTACCATTGCTAGATGGTCACTTCGATTGGTACAGAAATTTATTTCTTTACTGCCAACTTATGTTCAAACCTATGAGATCACACACATTAGAGTTCATGATCCGATTGGATGGTTGATCAACGATTAAGAATCATTCTAGGGTTAAATGATCAATACGATTGATATTTAACCTAGTGCAAGTGTTGCAAGAGGATCGATTAGCAATTTAATTACTAGTTGGCTTAATTTGATTAAGCCAATGGACTAAAATTAAGTATAATTGAATATAATTTAATTAAATTTAGTTTAAACTTGATTGGATCAAGTCCAATTGGTTTATTGGATAAGCCAAGTGCAAGAAAAAAATTAGTCCTAGTTCAATTAGGACTTGGGTCAACCTAATTTTTAATTTAATTAGAAAATTAAATTAAATTTAAATCAAATTTAATCTGATTAAATTTGGTGCTTAATTGGGTTAAGATCTATTTTAATTGAGTTGATCTAATTTTGATTTGATTTGGTTTGAGAAATCAAATTAAAACAAGTCATAAGATAGAATCCTAGTAAGACTAGGATTCCACCTTGAGCCACATAAGCCCCCCCCCGCCCTCTCTCTTATTCCACGCCAATCCCCTCTTATTTTGTGCGATAAATGCCCTCTCCCAAGTCTTTCCCACATCCAAAAGGTTTCCTCTCTTCTTTCATACATGAAAAGTGGTTGTGGATCAAATCAAAGTAGGAATAAGTTTGGATTTTAAATTCTATGAGAT